>NC_134488.1:22479797-22604797 GCF_040206685.1 Ascaphus truei
ACCCCAATTTCTCCCCCCCCCCACACCTCTCACCCCAATTCTCCCCCCCCACACACCTCTCACCCCAATTCTCCCACCCCCCACACACTCATCCCCCACTCTCACCCCAATCCCACACCTCTCACCCCAATTCTCCCCCCCCACACCTCTCACCCCAATTCTCCCCCCCCACACCTCTCACCCCAATTCTCCCACCCCCCACACCTCTCACCCCAATTCTCCCCCCCCCACCTCTCACCCCAATTCTCCCCCCCCCAACCTCTCACCCCAATTCTCCCCCCCCACACCTCTCACCCCCAATTCTCCCCACCCCCACACCTCTCACCCCAATCTCCCCCCCCACTCTCACACACTCTCACCCAATTCTCCCCCCCCACACCTCTCACCCCAATTCTCCCCCCCCCACCTCTCACCCCAATTCTCCCCCCCCCACCTCTCACCCCAATTCTCCCCCCCACACCTCACCCCAATTCTCCCCCCCCACACCTGTCACCCCAATTCTCCCCCCCCCACAACTGTCACCCCAATTCTCCCCCCCCACACTCTCACCCCAATTCTCCCCCCCCACACCTGTCACCCCAATTCTCCCCCCCCCCCCACACCTGTCACCCCAATTCTCCCCCCTCCACACCTCACCCCAATTCTCCCCCCCACACCTCTCACCCCCTCCTCCCCGCCACCCAATTCTCCCCCTCCTCCTCTCACCCGAATTCTCCCCCCACCCCAGTTCTCCCCCCTGCTCCTCTCCCCCCTACCCCAGTTCTCCCCCCACCCCAGTTCTCCCCCCCTGCTCCTCTCCCCCCTACCCCAATTCTCCCCCTTGCATCTCTCACCCCAGTTCCTCTCCCCCCCACCCCAATTCTCCCCCCTGCTCCTCACCCAGTTCTCCCCCTGCTCCTTTCACTTAGTTCTCCCCCTCCCCCACCCCAATTCTCCCCCTTGCACCTCTCACCCCAGTTCCTCTCCCCCCCTGCTCCTCTCACCAGTTCTCCCCTCCTGCACCCCCCCCAATTCTCCCCCCCTGCTCCTCTCACCCCACCCCAATTATCCACCCCTGCACCTCTCATCCCAGTTCTCCCCCTCTGCTCCTCTCCCCCCACCCCAATTCTCCTCCCTGCTCCTCTCCCCCCACCCCAATTATCCACCCCTGCACCTCTCATCCCAGTTCTCCCCCTCTGCTCCTCTCCCCCCACCCCAATTCTCCTCCCTGCTCCTCTCCCCCCACCCCAATTCTCCTCCCCTGCTCCTCTCCCCCCCACCCCCAATTCTCCTCCCTGCTCCTCTCCCCCCCACCCCAATTCTCCTCCCTGCTCCTCTCCCCCCCCCACCCCAATTCTCCCCCTTGCACCTCTCACCCCAGTTCCTCTCCCCCCCCACCCCAATTCTCCCCCCTGCTCCTCTCACCCAGTTCTCCCCCTGCTCCTTTCACTTAGTTTTCCCCCCCTGCTCCCCTCCCCCCCACCCCAATTCTCCCCCTTGCACCTCTCACCCCAGTTCCTCTCCCCCCCTGCTCCTCTCACCCAGTTCTCCCCTCCTGCACCCCCCCCAATTCTCCCCCCCCTGCTCCTCTCACCCCCACCCCAATTATCCACCCCTGCACCTCTCATCCCAGTTCTCCCCCTCTGCTCCTCTCCCCCCACCCCAATTCTCCTCCCTGCTCCTCTCCCCCCACCCCAATTCTCCTCCCTGCTCCTCTCCCCCCCACCCCAATTCTCCTCCCTGCTCCTCTCCCCCCCACCCCAATTCTCCTCCCTGCTCCTCTCCCCCCCCACCCCCAATTCTCCTCCCTGCTCCTCTCCCCCCCCACCCCAATTCTCCCCCCCTGCTCCTCTCCCCCCCACCCCAATTCTCCCCCACTGCTCCTCTCCCCCCCACCCCAATTCTCCCCCCCTGCTCCTCTCCTCCCCCACCCCAATTCTCCCCCCGCTCTTCTCCCCCCACCCCAATTCTCCCCCCCTGCTCCTCTCCCCCCACCCCAATTCTCCCCCCTGCTCCTCTCCCCCCACCCCAATTCTCCCCCCTGCTCCTCTCCCCCACCCCAATTCTCCCCCCTGCTCCTCTCCCCCCACCCCAATTCTCCCCCCTGCTCCTCTCCCCCCCCACCCCAATTCTCCCCCCCTGCTCCTCTCCCCCCACCCCAATTCTCCCCCCCCTGCTCCTCTCCCCCACCCCAATTCTCCCCCCCTGCTCCTCTCCCCCCCACCCCAATTCTCCCCCCCTGCTCCTCCCCCCACCCCAATTCTCCCCCCTGCTCCTCTCCCCCCCACCCCAATTCTCCCCCCATCCCAATTCTCCCCCCAACCTGCTCCTCTCTCCCCCCACCTGCTCCTCTCTCCCCCCACCCCAATTCTCCCCCCCTGCTCCTCTCCCCCCACCCCAATTCTCCCCCCACCATCTCCTCTCTCCCCCCACCCCAATTCTCCCCCCTGCTCCTCTCCCCCCACCTTAATTCTCCCCCCACCTGCTCCTCTCTCCCCCCACCTGCTCCTCTCTCCCCCCCACCCCAATTCTCCCCCCCACCCCAATTCTCCCCCCCCACCTGCTCCTCTCTCCCCCCACCTGCTCCTCTCTCCCCCCACCCCAATTCTCCCCCCCCGCTCCTCTCCCCCCACCTTCTCCTCTCTCCCCCCACCCCAATTCTCCCCCCCTGCTCCTCTCCCCCCACCTTAATTCTCCCCCCACCTGCTCCTCTCTCCCCCCCACCCCTATTCTCCCCCCCTGCTCCTCTCCCCCACCCCAATTCTCCCCCCACCTGCTCCTCTCTCCCCCCCACCTGCTCCTCTCTCCCCCCCACCCCCAATTCTCCCCCCCTGCTCCTCTCCCCCACCCCAATTCTCCCCCCACCTGCTCCTCTCCCCCCACCTGCTCCTCTCCCCAAAACACCAAAATTCTCCCCCCACCCCAATTCTCCCCCCACCTGCTCCTCTCTCCCCCACCTGCTCCTCTCCCCCCCACCCCAATTTCCCCCCCTGCTCCTCTCCCCCCCACCTGCTCCTCTCTCTCCCCCCACCTGCTCCTCTCTCCCCCACCTGCTCCTCTCTCCCCCCCCACCCCAATTTCCCCCCTGCTCCTCTCCCCCCCACCTGCTCCTCTCTCCCCCCCACCCCAATTTCCCCCCCTGCTCCTCTCCCCCCCACCTGCTCCTCTCTCCCCCCACCTGCTCCTCTCTCCCCCCCCTGCTCCTCTCTCCCCCCACCCCAATTCTCACCCCACCCCAATTCTCCCCCCTGCTCCTCTCCCCCCACCCCAATTCTCCCCCCTGCTCCTCTCCCCCCACCCCCAATTCTCCCCCCCTGCTCCTCTCCCCCCACCCCAATTCTCCCCCCACCTGCTCCTCTCCCCCCACCCCAATTCTCCCCCCACCTGCTCCTCTCTCCCCCCCACCCCAATTCTCCCCCCACCCCAATTCTCCCCCCACCTGCTCCTCTCTCCCCCCACCTGCTCCTCTCTCCCCCACCTCAATTCCCCCCCTGCTCCTCTCCCCCCCACCTGCTCCTCTCTCCCCCCACCTGCTCCTCTCTCCCCCCACCTGCTCCTCTCTCCACCCCACCCCAATTTCCCCCCTGCTCATCTCCCCCCCACCTGCTCCTCTCTCCCCCCCCACCCCAATTTTCCCTTCCCTTCCCCTGCTCCTCTCCCCCCACCCCAATTCTCACCCCACCCCAATTCTCCCCCCTGCTCCCTCTCCCCCACCCCAATTCTCCCCCCTGCTTCCTTCCTGCCTCCTCTCCCCCACCCCAATTCTCCCCCCTGCTCCTCTCCCCCCCACCCCAATTCTCCCCCCCCTGCTCCTCTCCCCCCCACCCCAATTCTGCCCCCCTGCTCCTCTCCCCCCACCCCAATTCTGCCCCCCTGCTCCTCTCCCCCCACCCCAATTCTCACCCCCACCCCAATTCTCCCCCCTGCTCCTCTCCCCCACCCCAATTCTCACCCCACCCCAATTCTCCCCCCTGCTCCTCTCCCCCACCCCAATTCTCCCCCCTGCTCCTCTCCCTCCACCCCAATTCTCCCCCCTGCTCCTCTCCCCCCCACCCCAATTCTGCCCCCCTGCTCCTCTCCCCCCACCCCAATTCTCACCCCACCCCAATTCTCCCCCCTGCTCCTCTCCCCCACCCCAATTCTCCCCCCTGCTCCTCTCCCCCCACCCCAATTCTCCCCCCTGCTCCTCTCCCCCCACCCCAATTCTCCCCCCTGCTCCTCTCCCCCCACCCCAATTCTCCCCCCCCTGCTCCTCTCCCCCCCCTGCTCCTCTCCCCCCCCCCCTGCTCCTCTCCCCCCCACCCCAATTCTGCCCCCCTGCTCCTCTCCCCCCACCCCAATCTCACCCCCACCCCAATTCTCCCCCCTGCTCCTCTCCCCCACCCCAATTCTCCCCCCTGCTCCTCTCCCCCCACCCCAATTCTCCCCCCTGCTCCTCTCCCCCCACCCCAATTCTCCCCCCCACCCCAATTCTGCCCCCCTGCTCCTCTCCCCCCCACCCCAATTCTGCCCCCCTGCTCCCCTCACCCCACTGCTCCTCTCACCCCCTGCTCCTCTCACCCCAGTTCTCCCCCCTGCTCCTCTCACTCCAATTCTCCCCCTCCTGCTCCTCTCACCCCACTGCTCCCCTCACCCCACTGCTCCTCTCACCCCCTGCTCCTCTCACCCCACTGCTCCTCTCACCCCACTGCTCCTCTCACCCCACTGCTCCTCTCACCCCAGTTCTCCCCGCTGCTCCTCTCACTCCAATTCTCCCTCTCCTGCTCCCCTCACCCCACTGCTCCCCTCACCCCCTGCTCCTCTCACCCCAGTTCTCCCCCCTGCTCCTCTCACTCCAATTCTCCCCCCCTGCTCCTCTCACTCCAATTCTCCCCCTCCTGCTCCTCCCCCGATCCTCTCTCCCCACACTCTCACCTCTTGCTGGAGGCCGCCATGCTTTGCTTCCCTTCCAACGTGCTCAGCTCTTCCTCTCCCACAATCCAGCGCGGCCCGGGAGTGTGCTCTATGTTTCTTGAACTTGCTGTTCTTGCAAACCGAATCGGGCGGGCAGATAAAAACACAAAACATTTCGGGGGGGGATAATGAAACGTTGGAAGAATATAGGCAACTTTTTTTTTTTAGTGGGGGAAGTCCTGGCTGTGCCAAAGGGAAATCAAATGTATTAATAAAAGGTCGTAGTATAAAGTGTCTTTCGTTCTAAAATAGCAACGGTGCGGGAGGGCGCTTGACACAGTACCACCGGTATCAGCTCTGGGAGGATGTGAATGTGTTTGTATACAGTATTTACCTCTATGGACAAGTCTTTGGCTGCGCTTATAGTGCGCAACGTCGCGTCAAAACAAATGCATTGTCGCCGTCATCGGCGCTTATAGTGCACGAGACGGCGCTACCAAAAATCTGGTAGTCACTGTTATTTGATTCAGTCAGCGACGGTCTCCCCTTGTGGCCAATCAGAGAGCTTCTCCGCCCCTCTGCCCTCCCCCTTTCTGGCCTCGTAGCCGGCGACGTCGCCTAAACTTACATTACAACTATCGCAATGGCGACGGGTGACGTCATCGGTCGCGACGCTGGCGCCAGCACTATAAGCGCGGCCTAATTGAAATGACTTCCAGCGATCGCGACCGAGCAGTCGCTCCGTCGCGTCGCGCTCACTATAAGCGCACGCGACTTTCTCTTGCTTTCTGATATTAGAAATATCTACCTGTCCTTCTGTCTTAGGTCGTGTAAAATAGTCATTCCAATGCAGAGGCGTGTGTCTGTCCCGGGAGATGTGTCCGTGGGAGTCACTCTCTTTTTGGAGATGCTGGGCAGGTCTGTCTACATCAGCGGCTGACTCCCTTGTTCCCTGTATTAGGCCCGGGCCATGGAGCCTTCGCCCGCGCGGAGGCTGTGGGAAAGCGGATGCTTTCCCTGGGCATGGTCGACTAGCCGCGGGGGGGCGTTCCTAGGGGCGTGCCTATGGCGTCACGGAGCTGGTTCGCCCACACATGACCAGGATGTCGCGCCAACCTTAGTCTCTTTTAAGTACTCAGTGTCTGCCCCAGTTATTGTTATATAGAGGTGCTTTAAATTCACATCACAGCTGCTATGTATGGCTGCATTACAGATCTGCTATGCTCTTCCTATCGATCTATACCTGTCCTAATAATGTACTCCTATTGAGTTTCGTAGGGTTGCCAGGTGACCTCTCTAAAAATGATGAACACAAGGGGCAAAGAGCTCGAGAAAAACCGGGCTGCCGCCCCACGCCAGTCAGTTCCCTAGGTCAGAGCTGTATTACCTCAAATTTTTTTACTGGACAGACTGGCCAAAATACCTGGCAACCTGGCATGAGTATATGTCCCTGTTGATGACCATCACAGGTGTTGTGCATGTGAGTGCCTCACTCACTCGTTGTTACCTTGTGCAATGCCTCCGAGAAGATCAGTGTGTATTAGTGTCCCACCTGGATGTGCTGTGTCAAGTGCCCCTTGTATGGTGACACCTAGGCCGCCGGAGGAGGTATCCAAACACCGGCAGTGAGCAAACCATGCTGAATGCAGATCTGGGCTTTGGTTTCCCCCAAGCCATTTCAGAGCTGCCTTCAAGAACTTGTTCTGGTGGCCCAGTCCTGGGTGGGTGAGTACTTCACATGGTGCTAGAGGTACCCCGCTATGCAGTACCTCTGAGAGCAAATCCATTAACAGAAAAATGCCAGTATCGTATTAATGGAGTCATCTGCGCTGATCGCCATTTTTTGTATATTTTTTGCATTGTTTGTTTTTTACTTGCGTTTACAGATCTCCTCTTACACTCCCCATATATGTTTTGTTTTTTTTTTGTTTTTTTAAATCTGTTGCTTTGTTCAGGAGATATGTATTTGAAATATTAAGTATCCGGGAGGGTAAAATGGAGTCGAGCCCAATGCAGTCTATAGGTTACCAAGGAAGGCAGGGAAAAAAAATCACAATTTTCTTTCTAACACTAGAAAACAAAAAAGAGCAGGACAGGCACAAGATACTAATATATTAGGCGCCTGAGGGGGGGTATTGCTGCAGTAATATATTTCTCACTACCACAATAATGTATTATTCCTTCATGCTTTTCCCTTACAGAGAAGTATCCATAAAAGTGAGATGTCTCCAGTTCTTAGGCTGTGATTATAGTCTGTGCGATAGCGCGTCCGCCTTTTGAAAAGACACAAAAATTGGCCTTTCCAGCGACGGCCGCGTCACGTGAGCGGTTCAGCCAATCACGGCGAACCAGCTTCGTGACGTCATAGCCACGCCTCCCCATCGCCTGAATCACTATGTCCAGAAAATCACTTGAGCGACGGGCGCGCGCGACACTCAAGCACGCAGTATAATCTCAGCCTGATACGGATAGGTGCCCAATAGAGATGAGCAAATGTTATTTATAAAATGTTTTACCAGGGAGTAATACATTGAGTTACCGCTCGTTTTCCTGGGCACATACTTATAATGACAATACATCGTTAGATGTTATGTTTACAGACATTGCATGGACAGTTAGAGATAATATATGATTATGAGCGTATGTAACAGTTGCAGACGGGATTAAAATGTGAGACAGCTGAGTCTTGAAATAATTTAGACTACAGGCGGCTTTGAGAATCTCTGGAAGAGCGTTCCAGTTGTGAGGTGCACGGTGAGGCCTTGTCCAGGGTGAGAACGAGTGCGCGTTCAAAATAATTAAAGTCAGTGGTAGCGTCCATACTGCGTGCGTGCACGTGAGCATGGGGAGGCGCGATGCGTGCAGAGACTAAACAATTTGTCTTTGTTACGCTTGCCCTGGTCATGTGCGAGGTTCAGGAAATGACGGGCACGCCCCCCTACCCTACGCGCGCAACAAGCAGGCCAGGAATCGCTCTGGCAAAATGAGGGCCTGACGTCACAGCGCTCGAGCACCAGCGCGCTCGCTCTCGCCTGAGACAAGGCCTAAGAGAAGGAGGAGCGGACGGATCCCTTGATGAATCTTGGGGCCGTGAACTGTCTTTTGGAGTCAGATCTCGGGTGACACGTGCTGCGTGTGGTTGGGGGTGAGGAGCTTGTTCAGTTTGTTGGACGTGTCAACATTCCAGCCGCAAATTTTATGCTACGTTTTGATTAAATTAAATTTGCGGCTGAATATTCACCCCCGAATTTAGTACATAAACATTTGCGCAAACGTGTCTGAACCCGCCATGCTCTTTGCTTCGCCTCCTTTTCCCCCCCGAATTCCATGAAGTTCCAGCTGTTTCTGTCCGCAATTTAAAAAAAAAAAAAAGAAGCAAATTTGCGATCGAAGATTGAGCCGTGAATATTCACGCCTACGAAGAAATGTCACATTCGTGGCACAGTCTACGGCTGGGCGAAACATGTGCACATCTCTTGTACCAAATATAACCTAAACACTGGCCCTGAATGTATACAGGCATACCCCGGTTTAAGGACACTCACTTTAAGTATACTCGCGAGTAAGGACAGATCGCCCAATAGGCAAACGGCAGCTCGCGCATGCGCCTGTCAGCACGTCCTGAACAGCAACACCGGCTCCCTACCTGTACCGAAGCTGTGCGCAAGCGGGGAGACTATAGAGCCTGTTACACATGCGTTATTTACATCAGTTATGCGCGTATATGAGGATTGCAGTACAGTACATGCATCGATAAGTGGGAAAAGGTAGTGCTTCACTTTAAGCACATTTTCCCTTTGCATACATGCTCCGGTCCCATTGCGTACGTTAATGCGGGGTATGCCTGTATCTACGTGTGTGTGTGTCTGTTTTGGGCCCCCATGGAATTAACTTTAAAGCTATTTCCCTGTGCTGAGGATGATTTCTGTCCCACTTAGATTGTTAGCTCTGCGGGGCAGGGACTCCTTTTCCTAATGATTACGTTTATGTCTGTAGCGCTTATTCCCATTGTGTCCCATATAATGTGTTATGTTATTTTGTCACGTGTATTTGTGCTATACAAATAAACATATACATACATTTATTTAATGAAGCTCAACTCTTCTCCAGTACTGGGAAGATGCTTCATAGTGAATAGAGGGCTTGAAACTATCCTTACCTTTTCAGTGCCAGAGGGTAGTTGCAACCCCGGCATCCCCGTGTCACTCTCCGGAGCAATCGCGTGATACGTTTTCCGTTGCAGCCTCCTCCCCCCTTTCAGTTTGGCGCGATGGAGCGGTAACCACGTACAGCCACTTTAAAATGAGTACATGCCAATGACGTACGGTGTATCTCATAAGGGCCCCTGGGGTGGCACGTCTGAAGACGTACGCTGTTCGTCATTTGGGCACTGAAGAGTTAAAGTGATCAGCATTATGATTCAGCCCTGATCGTTCTGGCCTGGCTGCTGAATCTTTATTCAGTTGCAATTAAAACTTAATTACCATTCATGAAGCTACTTTGCATGAATTGCTTTGTTGTCATTAGCAGTAGCATCAAGCCATTTAGAAAGTGGTTAGGTGGAGCGATAGGTGTATTAATTCTTGGGGTGGGGGGGCTGATAATATATAGATAATATATAATACTGTATGTATTAATTTGTGATGCAAACCATTAGCATTTTTCTCCTCAAACCACTGCATCTGAGCTGCTGCTGTCCTTTACTAAAATAAACTTGCATCATATGAGTCAAACTTCAAAAAAATTGCAGTTGACGCAGATGTTACAGGACGTTCTAGAAAATTATAGGCTACATGGCATTTTAAGTGGCACATACTGTATACACGACCTTCCTGGAGCATCTGAACTGACTCATACAGAATGTTCTCTGGCAGGTCCCTCGTGAATATAACAGAAGACAAAAAGCCTCAGTGCTACATCCAATATGACCAATTATACAGTGAAATACTTATCTATTTCTAGTCATAAGTGAGGGTCATTTAGTTCAATTCTTTGGCCAAAGCATTATAAGCTTGCAAACCGTGCCACGGTATCCCCTCCTTTGCAAGTCCTAACACTACTGCACCCGTGAAAGGCTCCCCTAACCTCTCTAATGGAGGGAGAACTGTCTTAAAGCTGCAGACCAAGCAATATCCTACATGTGTGGGTTTTTTTTTTTTTAAATAAATCAGTTGTGTACTATGAGAAAATACTTGTAGCATTTTTTTAAACAACTCTGAATGACATTTTTAATGTATTATAATGTAACAAGCATTGTTTGTTTCTATAGCAACCATTTACAAAGTCCCATCCCCTTCCTCTTCTGAAACGGGCTCTGGCACACCCCTTTTCGAGCTCTGCCCTGTCTCTAGCAGTGCACCAATTGTATCTAGTGCCTGCCTGGTCACATGATCTTCCCCACAGAACTTTGCCTCTTTGGTCCTCTTCTGCTGCACTGACAGACATTTAGTGAACCCCCGAGCCGAATCTTCGCAGATCGATCACAGGAGAACGGATCGATGGGCAACTTAGCTTATTACTTATCACTGTGTGGATTGTATTGATGCACATATTAAAGGTTTTTGTTTTTTTAACAACAGCTTGGACTGCTGCATTAACAGACTAGTTATTCGCAGGTGCTGAACAGGAATTGCAATTTAAAAGGTGGCATGAATGAGCTTGAAACCTGAGAAGAGGGGTAACAAACCACCAAATTGTCTACCAATAGAAATTTACAAACACAGCCCCTGTAACTGTAAGCTCAGAACCCAAAACCCACCACACCATATATATTAGTGTTAATAGGAGTCCTGTCATGGAACAGGAATACCCCTGTCTGCACTTCTGTTTCACCCCCCCCCCCTTTCCTCGCAGCCCTGCTTGCCAGCTTATTAGTGCCAGCTGTATGTGTTTGGTTCTGTACACAAACACAGTGCTTGTGTGATAAACACAGTGCCATTTCCCCTCTCCCAGCAGCTTGCTGTATTAGAGATGCAACATTATTGCTACATGTTGTAGCTCCCCCAGACACTCCTGTGAGTTGCCATAGCAGCCCCAGCCTTTCTCTCAAATGGGCTATTCTGCTTTCTCCCCCTCTGCTCTGCCCACAGATGGTCTGTCCCCAGACTATCTTACTACCCAGCATACATTGCCATTTCCTTTCCACCACACCGCTGGACGAGTGAGTACCTTGCTGTAACCCCTGTAATGGTACTGCAAGATTATCTTTTCACCTCCCTTTACTACTAAGCACACACAGAGATATTTAGACCTACACCTCTACACAAGATACTGTTTTCCCTGCTTTCTCCAAAATAAAGTAAGAAAAGAAACAGACCTTGTCGAGCTTGGAAAAGAGGGCCGAGTTGACACTATCTGAGCTAAGTCATCCTACACGTGACCCTCTGGCTTCCAGAATAAGTCCCACTGAGGATTGTGACCTCCTGTGATCTGTCAAAACACAAAAAGCCTCCTACATCCAATATGACAAATTATATAGTTAAATACTTTTGTTTTTCTTGTCATAAGTGAAGGTCGTTTAGTTACATTCGTTGGCCAAAGCATGTTAAGCTGGAAAAACCCTGCCACGGTATCACCTCCTTTTTGCAAGGCCGAAAACTACTACACCTGCAAAAACCTCCCCTAACCTCTCTATGGCTGAGATTATAGTGTGCGCTATGTGAACAACAGTCCAATTTCCTAGGAGGCCACCCGTAGTGCGCGCGACTGCGCTAATGACGCAGAGCGACCAAACTTTTTTGTCCTTTTGCGCGGCGGCCGCGTCACGTGAGCGGTTCAGCCAATGAGGCCGAACCAGCCTGGTGACGAGTCAGCCACGCCTCCCCAATTGCTGGAAGCTGAGTTTGCTCATCGCTCGCACGCCCCCACTATAATCTCAGGTTGATGGAGGGTTGTGTGAGGACAGGGGTTGTGTGAGGGCTCTAATGAAACTCCATCAGTGAATGACATGTTAACACTTTCACTCCTGGGAGCTGAATTTATGGGTTTCACGTGATCTTGATTTGTAAACTTTAGTGCGAATTATGCTAACCCACTAAAGAGAAAGATAGATGCAAATGTATTGTGGATGGGGGTCCCCTAAAGAATGATGCAGCCACAGCCGTGAGCAACTTTCTACTGCAAAATTAGACTGAAATCTTAGCGGTAACCATCGCCCTCACTAGCAAACGCTTCCTGTGTTTACAAAGCCCAGGTTACACAGTGACTGTATTTGAATCTATATATTTTTGCATTAAGAAAAAGTACACATTTAGTTTCCTCAGTAATCCCATTTAAATTCTATTATGTGTTATATGTATTATATCTTCTTTTGGCCTGCAACAGTAGACTGCAGCCAGCACCCACAAGGATGGCCACTACCTAGACCTGGTTTTCATTAAAAACTTTTCTCTCACCAATTTCTCAATTTCTCCTTTTCCTCTCTCTGACAATCACCTCATCTCATTTTCTCTATCACGCTTCTTCCCCTCTCCATCTCCATCTCGCCCTTGTTTTTGCAGACACCTGTGCTCTATTAACCTACCAGCTTTTGATTCCACTTTACGTTCCTCCCTCTACTCTCTCAGTTCTACTTCAGACCCTGACAACCTGGTCAGGAACTACAACTCTGCCTTATCCTCCTCTCTTGATCTACATGCCCCGCTTTCTCCCTGCTGTCCTTGCCCTTCTAACCCCAGACCCTGGCTAAACTCCCACACACGCATGCTGCGTTCCTCCACTCGTTCCTCTGAACGCCTCTGGAGGAAATCTCATACTCTCGCAGACTTCCTTCACTACAAATTTATGCTGTCCTGTTTCAACTCTACCCTCTCTCAGGCTAATCAAACCTACTTTTCATCACTAATCAACACGCACAAGTCTAACCCACGTCGACAATTTTTGTCTTTGACTCTCTACTCAGACCACCCTCGGCTGCCTCCTTTTCTTCCTCCATCTTACCTCAGGACTTTGCTGACTTTTTTAAGGAAAAGGTGGAATCCATACGTCAGAACATCCCATCTGTTGCCTCCTCCCATCCCACACCGCTTCCTAACTCTCCTCCTGCCTTTCTGAACTCTCTTTCTGCTATCTCGGAGGAGGATGTGTCACTGCTGATCTCCTCTTCTCCCTGTACCACCTGCCCTCTTGATCCCATTCCCTCCCATCTCCTAAAATCTCTTGCTCCTTCTATAATCCCTATGCTCACACAGATCTTTAACTCTTTCCTCTACCCTGGTACTTTTCCATCCTCCTTCAAGCATGCAACCGTGATATCATTGCTCAAAAACAGCAAGCTTGACCCTACCTGTCCTTCTAACTATCGACCTGTCTCCCTCCTGCCTTTTGCCTCCAAACTTCTTGAACGTCTTGTATTCTCTCGATTGCTACACTTTCTCAACACCTATTCTCTTCTAGACCCTCTACAATCTGGCTTCCGCACTGCTCACTCTACTGAAACAGCCCTCACTAAAATAACCGACGACCTCCATGCTGCCAAAGACAGAGGTCATTACACTCTGCTCATATTACTCGACCTCTCTGCTGCATTTGACACCGTGGACCACCCTCTTCTCCTCCACATTCTTGGTATTCGGGAAAAAAGCTCTATCCTGGATCTCCTCTTACCTCTCCCATCGTACTTTCAGTGTCTCTTTTGCTAACACCTCCTCCTCCTCTATCGATCTCTCTGTGGGGGTACCCCAGGGCTCTGTCCTGAGACCCCTTCTCTTCTCTCTTTACACACTCTCTCTAGGTGACCTAATCACATCTTTTGGGTTTAAATATCACCTCTATGCTGACTACACACAAATTTACCTTTCAACCCCTGACCTTACATCTGCTATACAGACCAAAGTTTCTGAATGTCTCTCTGGAATATCATCCTGGATGGCCCTCCGCCGACTGAAACTTAACATGGCAAAAACAGAGCTCCTTATTCTTCCTCCCAAACCTGGCCCTACTACCTCCTTCCACATTACTGTTGGAAGTACTATCATTCACCCAGTAGCCCAAGCACGCTGCCTAGTGGTCACACTCGATTCCTCTCTCAAAATTCTCCTCACATTCAAAACATTTCTAAAACTTGTCGCTTTTTCCTCCGCAATATCACAAAGATACGCCCTTTCCTCTGTTACTCATCTGCTAAAACTCTGACTCAGGCCCTCATTCTCTCCCGTCTCGATTACTGCAACCTCCTGCTGTCCGGCCTCCCTGCCTCTCACCTGTCTCCCCTACAATCTATCCTAAACGCTGCTGCCAGAATCACTCTACTCTTTCCTAAATCTGTCTCCGCGTCTCCCCTCCTGAAATCCCTCTCCTGGCTTCCGATCAAATCCCGCATCTCACACTCAATTCTCCTCCTCACTTTTAAAGCTTTACACTCCTCTGCCCCTCCTTACATCTCAGCCCTAATTTCTCGCTATGCACCATCCCGACTCTTGCGTTCTTCTCAAGGATGTCTTCTTTGTACCCCCTTTGTATCTAAAAGCCCTCTCCCGCCTTAAACCTTTCTCGCTGACTGCCCTGCACCTCTGGAATGCCCTTCCCCTCAATACCCGACTAGCATCCTCTCTATCCACCTTTAAGACCCACCTTAAGACACATTTGCTTAAAGAAGCATATGAGTAGCACTGTGGCTATTCTGAACACATGATACATAAAGCTTGGCCCCCTGCAGACGCACTTACTAGAATTCCCTCCTACTGTCTCTATACGTTTCCCTACCTACCAATTACATTGTAAGCTCCTCGGAGCAGGGACTCCTCTTCCTTAATGTTACTCTTATGTCTGAAGCACTTATTCCCATGACCTGTTATTTATATTATTTGTTATTTATATGATTACAACATGTATTACTACTGTGAAGCGCTATGTATATTTATGGCGCTATATAAATAAAGACATACAATACAATACATCCCGGCAATAGTTTATTATTAACTTTAGTAGCTTTGAGGTGTTGGTTCAACGCCTGCATTTAAAGCTGCACGTCAAGCTGTCGTTTAAAAAAAAAATGTCATTCAATATGTGCATCAATACAATCTACACACTGACAGGTGATTAGCTAAGTTGCTGATTGATCTGTTCTCCTGTAATCGATCGCTGAAATTCGCCTGGTAAATGCTAAATGCATCTTGGGTAATCTTCTGCTGCACTGACAAGCCAAAGTTCTGTGAGGGAGATCATGTGACCAGGCAGGCATTAGATTCAATTGGTTCACTGCTAGAGAGGGTAGGGCTCAAAAAAGGTGATGCCGTTTCAGAAGGGGAAGGGGCTGTGACTTTGTAAATGGTTGTTATAGGAACAAAAATGCCTGTTACATTAGAATACACTAAAAAAAGTTTTTACATGTTTTTTTAAATTAGTATTTTCTCATAGTACAGAACTGATTTATTAAAAAAACAAACAAACCTGTGTGTGTGTTAAAGACTTTGTAGGGGAAAGAAGTGACAGAACTCTAAGCAACAATTAAACACATTTTATATCTTATAACCAATAAATAAACCAGCTTTAAATAAGAAAATATAGCAGAAAAAGCATAAAGACCTTTGTCACAATATATTCTTATCGTTTATTTGTGAAGCACCAACATTTTCCACAGCGCGGTACAATGGGGGTACAAAGTTACGTATATTACATAAACTGTTACATACAGTACAGATGAGGAGAAAAAATATAGAGCGGTAGTGAGGGCCCTGCTCCTGAGAGCTTACAATCTAGGGGTAATGAGGGACAATGTTGACACAAGAAGGTGAGGTGGCTGCTCATTGTAGGATAGGGTGTGACTCAGGTTGGAATATGGCCCAGTCTGATAGCTGAAGCCATTAAGGTTTTTTTGGGGGGGGAGGAGGGGGGAGTTGGATGTTAGAGGTATGGCAAATAGGCATCCTTAAAAAAGGTGCGTTTTCAGGGAGTTTAACATCTCTGATTGCTGGTCTGATGGTGCGTGGTAGGGGATTCCAGAGAGCGCGGGGCAGCACGGGAGAAGCCTTGTAGGTGGGAGTGAGAGGCGGTGATAAGGCAGGAGAGCAGGTGGATGTCAATATGGCAATCTATATTTTGTGTACAGTATGGCAACCAAGGGATTCAAATGTTGCTTACGTCTGTGTCAAACGGTGTGGTGGCATTGGCTTAGTGTGCAAGCCCAGGTAATAAGGCCATTAGAGCAAATGATACCTAAATGAGAGCAGAGCCGTAGTGAGTGGACGTAGGTACCGACCTCCTGCATCTCTTCCCCTTTTCTTGCATGAGTGGGAAACCAGGGGTCCCTAGAGCTAATTCGCATTAATTCCAGCTCCGGGGATCCCCTGCTTCCATAGATCTATACCTGGCAAGGTAGCATTGGTATTTCCGTGTGTTTAAATCCTCTGTGTCAAGAGGGCCAAAGCTGCAACGCGTGACATGGGAGGTTTATTCCGCCATTTTTATTCCCCGGGAGGGGAAGGTATCTGCGCTGGCTTTACAGATATGTATCTTGGGGGTCTCCAGATTACCACACCTTTTAAGACCGGTTGCCGAGAGATCATAGATATCTCTGTCCATACAGGTCAACAGTAATTAAAATAATCTGTTTATATTGGCCTTAGTTGTTGCGCATGCATTGTTTCATTGGGGTGTACAGTATATGTAACGAGTGCTCGCCACAAACAGGACGGAACAGCGAGGCTGAGGCGGGGATTAATACACCAACTTGCAGCCGCGAGACTGTGTCCGGTGTGCAGGTTCGTAGTCTTGTAGCCGGGCCTGGATAGGAGAAGTAGAATTAGTGTTGATACTCGCTGTGGTCAAGGGTTGGAGATGTAGTATAGTCGAAGTGCGTAGCCGAGGTCGAGGTAGGGAGTAGGTGGGAGTCCAGGTACAAAGCCGAGGTCGAGGATAGGAGAAGTCAGGAGTCCGAGGCACGAGATACTAGGAGACAAGATAAGGTAAGAAGAATTACACAAGGCAAAGCAGGACATGACAAGCGGGGTGCTTGTGGGTAGCACTTCATCTCAGGGTAAGGACTACTATGCTCAGCCGATTTGGAGAAGGTATCGGTGAGCATATAAAGGATTGCTAGCCAATCAGATGAAAGGCACAAGGCTGAATGTAATGATTACCTCTTGATTGAAGAGCCAATCCACGATGTGTTGCACGGCTGTAGATGCTGATTGCCATCAGACCACTCGATCGTCATGGGGCAGAGTTAGTACAACAGGTGAATTAGTTGAAGAAGTTATCCTACTGTCAGTGTCAACTCGTGGTTGAGTCCTCTGCCTGACAACAAATGGACGACGCCTGCGCACGATCCTGTCAGCACAAGGCACGTCACCGGGGGTGTCACGAGGCACATCACCGGGGGTGTCACGAGACACGTCACGGAGGCGAGGCATAAGCACGATCCTTACAGTATATCAGCTGTCCTATAATATTCACACTGGGGTGTATATCAGCTGTCCTATAATATTCACACTGGGGTGTATATCAGTTGTCCTATATAATTAACACTGGGGTGTTTGGGGCGTATATCAACTGTCCTATAATATTCCCAACCTACAACTTGCAGCAGTGTCACTTGTATACCGTGTACACTGTGGCCCTCATCAGTAATTTAAGCGCAGAAATTAATAGGTCCAGACGGGATAACTTGTAGATCATTTAGCTCACCATCAAGGTTAAAAAGGGGGCTTATGACATTTGAAAGGTGTACGACGGCAAAGTTATCTATCTGGAATATTACGACACATGACATGGAATACTGGGGGAATCCTCATGGATGAGGGGAGACGTAAATTATATGCCACTTGGTTGACCTTTTCCAGCACAGATTAGGGTCCAAGAAACCTGGGTGCCAGTTTAAGTGTGGGCACCCGGAGGCATATGTTTTTGGATGATAACCACACCCTATCTCCTGGACTAAATTCCTGGATCTTGCGCCTGTGACGGTCCGCCTGGTGTTTCTGTCTAGCCGTTGCGGTCCTAAGATTCTCCTGGATCATTTTCCATGAATCCTGTAGAAGTTGAATTCTGTTATCCGCAGCGGGTACCGCAGAAGAAAATGTGGACATCGGAAGGCGGGATGGATGAAATCCATAGTTTATGAAAAAAGGCGACTCTCGGTTGGACTCGCTACGCTGACTATTGTGTGCAAATTCGGCCCAGGGAAGAAGATCCGTCCAGTCATCCTGGGTGTCCGACACGACACAACACAGGTATTGCTCCAAGGACTGATTGGTCTTCTCTGTCTGACTGTTAGTTTGGGGATGATACCCTGAAGAAAAATGTAAAGAGATGCCCATCCTTTGGGAAAAAGAATGCCAGAACCTTGAAACGAATTGAGACCCTCGATCGGAGACGATGGTCTGGGATACCCCGTGCAGGCGAAAAATCTCCCTGACAAAAATATCTGCTAACTTGGATGAGTTTGGAAGACCTTTCAAAGGACTGAAGTGTGTTTGCTTGGAAAAGCAATCGACAACAAAAATGGTGTTCATCCCCTTGGAAACAGGAAGCTCTACTATAAAGTCCGTAGACAAATGGTTCCAAGGACGATCCGGTATGGGAAGAGTCCAGGTGGTTTGCTCCGGGGATGTCTTGTTTCGAGCACATGTCGAGCATGCATTGACAAATTCTTTAATTTCCCTTTGAATGCCGGGCCACCAGAAGGTTCGTTCCACAAGATCGGTGGTTCTTCTGGTACCTGGATGTCCAGATGATTTGGAGGTATGTCCCCATTCTTGAACTTTCCTCCAGTATTGTGGTGAGGCGAAAAGGCGGCCCTCCGGGACTTCGAGACCCTCAGGGATACGAGATTGGTCTTGTAGAATGTCGTCCAGTACATCCAACCTATTGACGGAGAGAATGTACTTAGAAGGAAGAATTGTCTCTAGATGATCCTCAGACTTATCGTCAACCATGAACTGTCGTGAGAGAGCATCAGCTTTAACATTTTTGGAACCCGGTAGAAAGGAAATAATATAATTGAAGCGGGGGGAAAAAAGCGACCAGTGGGCGTGTCGAGCACCCAGGCGACGGGCACTTTCTATGTAGAGTAGATTTTTGTGATCGGTTAAGATGGTGATTGGGTTCTCCGTACCTTCCAACAGATGTCTCCACTCTTCGAGAGCAAGCTTGATAGCCAGGAGTTCCCAGTTCCCTACGTCATAATTCTGCTCAGCAGAAGAATTTTTTTTAGAAACAAAGGTGCAAGGGTGAAGCCTGGCCTGAGGTGATCTTCTTTGTGATAAGATGGCTCCGGCCCTGACATCAGATGCGTCTACCTCCAGGGTGAATGGTAGTTTGGGATCTGGATGTATGAGAATGGGAGCAGACACAAAGACACTTTTCAGGTGGTCGAAGGCTTGAATGGTGGCTGGCGGCCAAGAAGCAGGATCCGCACCTTTCTTGGTCAAGGCGGAGATGGGATCTACCGTAGAGGAGAAATTCCGAATAAACCTGCGAAAATAATTTGTGAAGCCCAAAAAACGTTGTAAGGCCTTAAGAGTAGTAGGGCGAGGGTAGTCCAGAACTGCCTTTACTTTTGCTGGATTCATGGTGAACCCAAAGTCAGAGATGACATATCCCAAAAATGCCGTAGAAGTTTGATGGAACTGGTACCAGTGGCATTTTTCCAGTTTGGCGAAAAGGTGATTTTCACGAAGGCGTAATAGTACCTGTTTGACGTGGCCGATATGTTCTTGAAGAGATTTGGAAAAAATCATTATATCATCCAGGTAGACAATAAGAAACCGATTAAGGAGATCCCTGAAGATCTCGTTGACGAAGTCTTGGAAGACGGCAGGAGCATTGCAGAGACCAAAGGGCATGACTAGGTACTCATAATGTCCGTCTTGCGTGTTGAAGGCCATTTTCCACTCGTCCCCCTGGCGAATCCTTACCAAATTGTAGGTGCCACGCAGATCTAATTTGGTGAAGATGGTAGCCCCTTGAAGGTGGTCGAAAAGTTCAAAGATCAAAGGCAAAGGATAGCGATTCTTAAGGGTAATTGTAACAGGGGACTTATCCCTGTTCAAATATGTGCCTCTAATCCAGCAGTGTGGTGGTTAACTGCTGGTAGACAATTAACCAACACTACCTGGCTGATTAGAGGTGTCAGAAAAAGCCTGCCTCTGAGACAGGAAGGGAGATTTTCCTCAGTACACAAGGGTGCTGACAAGAGGAAAGAAGTATTGAGCAGAAAGGCTCTGCTGAGATCAAGACACCCAAAGACCTATATTCCTGGACACAGGGGACCCAGGAACCTACCAGAGACTGACACGAAGAGCTACCTGCTTTAAGGTATCTCTTGAGACTTTGGGGAATAGGGTGGTAATGGGATTATCCCTCCAGCCCTGGAGAAAGGGACTGGGGAAGTAAGTTAGCCCTTAAACAGGGATAGGCGTTTGTTGTTTTCATATGTTTTTGCTGTGTTAAAAGGAACAGGCGCAATAAAGCTTTATTTTAATTTCACCTTAAAAACGGTCTCCATTGCTTACCTCTGCACACATCTCTTACATTAATCTTATTAAGACCTCTGTAGTCGATGCAGGGGTGAAGAGATCCGTCCTTTTTTTTTACAAAAAAGAATCCTGCTCCGGCTGGGGAAGAAGACTTCCGAATGAACCCTTTTTTAAGATTCTCTTGAATGTAGTCACTCATGGCTTTAGTCTCCGGGAGTGAGAGCGGACAAGACCTTCCCCTGGGAAGAACTGAACCTATTAAAAGGTCAATAGGAAAATCGAAGGGGCGATGCGGTGGTAGAACCTCTGATTGTGCCTTGTCAAAAACATCATGGAATTTGATATATACCTCGGGCAGGGAGCTTGTCTCCTCTCCAGGGGTAACCGACCCACATACCTTTTGGACGAAGAACGCACAGTTCTGCACAAAGGGCAACAGAGACGGCAATAGTCAGGGCACTCAGACAGGATCGGGAACAGCCAAAAATTTAAAAATTGAAGAAAAGGGTACCAGTGGGTGCAAAAGTAAAAAAAGGCTTTATTTTAAACAAAAATAGGTGGTAGACGACAGAAAGGTCCTTGCCGTCTCTGATATCTACCCTGCTGTCGGCGGCACCACCACGAGAGGGGGAGGAGGGGCTGTTCCCTCACCGCGGACATGCGGTCTACATTCACTGTGGAAGCAGGACCCGATAATGAGGAAGGCTTTACATTAGTGTTACGCCGGTGCTGCCCGCAGAGTACTGCGACCTGGCGTGTAAGTGCCACAATTTGATCCGCCATGGCCTGGTTTTGCTGAAGCAGATTAGAGAGAAACTGCTGTAGTTCGGTCTGGTCTGCGTCATGTGGGCTCGACATAATGTTACGCCGGTGCTGCCCGCAGACCAGACCCGTCCCCTGAGCTGAAGGGGGAAGTGGTAATACACGCACCCGCAGCAAAGGGAGCGTGTCCGGAGTGTGGTATGAAGCGTTGCCAGGCTAGGTGTAGTAAGGTAGACATTACTTGCCGGTACCGGTTGTAGAGATAGAGTGAATGATGCCTTGCCGAAGTCAGGGAGTGGAGAGTGGAGATAGGTCGTAGTCCAAGCCGTGTTAAAGGGGTTACCAGAGTGAGCGTTGTCCAAGGAGTGCCGAGATCGAGAGCCAGAGGGGGTAGTCGTACGAGCTGCGTCAGAATCTGTGAAAACACTGAGAGAATCCAGAAGTACTTCCATGCAGAGACTATGTCGAGCAAAGACTGAGAGCAGAGAGGAGCTAGATAAAGCAGGAAGGTCCAATTAGGAACGGAGGCGGGACAGGAAGAGCTACAGGGAGACACTGCAGATTGGTGCAGGCATAACAGGCCAGGTGAGTCTTGTTAGTAACCTGAGTATGCCCGTGCAGTGTGTGGGGCGGAGCCTGGGGTCCGGGGGACGGGAAGAAGAGTGTGCAGACTGAGCGTGCTCCGTAACTCGTGTACGCACGTGAACCGAGCCAGTGGATGGTGCAGGTGTGTGCAGGAAGGCGTGGGCGCGCCCGGCGCTGAGCAGAGGAATAGCCGAGGGGAGTGATCCCGCGACGGCGGCAGGGGCGGGGAGCCGTGGAGGCCGGTAAGGCAGGATTGTTTTGTGTGTCCAGGGGCTCCCTGCGGGGAGGGACTGCTCTGTGTGAGGAGCGTGGAGAACGCCGATTCCTGACAATTAGGAGGCAAAATGGTTCTTTTCTTACCTCCAGCATCCCACACCCGGGTTCCCAACAGAACTCTAATCCTCGGGGCAAGAGAGACTATCCACCTAGGAGAGTGACCACAGTGTCACTGATATCTCCAGGATAAGCAGCATATATCTCCCGACGGACTCCCCGATGAACCTCCCCCTGTTTCAGACTCAGCCATTTGGCATATGCATAGCGCACTCCGGAGCGCTTGATAGGCACACTTCATAGCTTGTGCACAGAGGGTGCTCCACTGGATAGGTTCTTTATTGGTCCAATCGATACAGGGATTATGACGTTGAAGCCATTGGAGGCCCAGGATCACTTCGACGGAAGGAGTGTGGCTCAAGTTCAGATGGATCTCCTCCCTATGATGCTCACCAGTCTATAAGTGGAAGAGGATAGTCTGCAAGGAAATGAAGGCTGTTTGTAATGACCGACCACGATGGCTTCTAATCCTAACGGGATCCTCTTGTGGACAAGCGGGATGTTGTTCCCTCAGCGAAGCCTTGGTCAATAATGTTGCCTCCTGACCCTGAATCCACAAATGCTAAGGCGGTGAGTGAAACTGGGATCAATATCCTGGTTGGTAAGGTCTTTTTGGTGATAGGGGAAGTGGAGAGTGTTCCCAATGAGACTTCCCTGGACCTCATTGGGAGCTGGCATTTCCCGACTTGTGAGGGCAAAGAAGTACTTGATGCCCGGAGTTGCCACAATACAGACAAGAGTCTGGCGTTGCGTCGGCATTACTTCTCAGAGGAAGACAATTTATTACCACCCAGTTGCATGGGTTCAGGAGTGTTGGAGTGAGAAGATTCCGGCGTACTGGGGTGGAGAGAAGACGATCTGGGAGTGAGTTGGTGACGACGGGAGTGTTCGGACCTCCTTTCTTGCAACCGTTGGTCTACGTGGATGCAGACAGCGATAAGTTCCTCAAGATCCGTTGGACGCTCTTGTGCGTCGAGTTCGTCTTTTAGTAACTCTGAAAGACCCTGCCAGAAGGCCGATGACAACGCCTCATTATTCCAACCGGTCTCAGCAGCGATGGTACGAAACTCAAGAGCATATCTGGCAACCGGACGGTTTCCCTGGGAGATATGTACGAAAAAGAGAGGAAGCAGCAGTTACCTTGCGACCAGGTGTGTCAAAGACTCTACGGAATTCCCTGGTGAATAGTCTGATTGTAACGCTTGCGCTGCCCAGAAGCAAGACAGGACCCTGGTACTGAGGTGGGGAAGTAGCAAACCACGCACCCACAGCAGCGGAAGCTTGCTTGGCAGGCGGATTGTCAAACGTAGCCGGTTCTGGGTTGAAGAGAGTGGGTTAGTTAATACTTGCCAAGGTGTTGGAATGGAGAGGTCAGAATAGTCAAAGTCCATTGGCTGTGGTCTGGGGTTGGAGAGGTTAGAATCGTGGAGGTCCGTATAGCGTGGTCTGGCTTGGAGAGGTCAGCAGAGTCGAGGGTAAGCCGGGGTCAATATCCAGAGGGGTTCCAAAGTTAAGCTGAGTCGGTACACGAAGAGTCAAACTGCAAGAAGAACACAGGACAAAGAGCAAGGCACAACAGGCACAGGAGCTCAAGGATTCAACAAGTTATGCTCAGCAAAGCAGGAAGGGAACTGCAGGGTATTTATAGCACACAGGAACCAGTAGCAAGGGAGGCGGAGCGGAGGCGTGGCCTCCGCAGAGGCAAGGATTGGCTGCAGGAGACAAGTGGGCTAAATGAATACTTGCCATGCAGCTGGAGAGCGGTGCACGTCGTCACGTGTGCGTGCTGCGCGTGAGAGAAGCGCGGCGCGTCTGAGGAGGCGGAGCTAAGCTCCGTGGCACTCTAGAAGAGCTGCGCGTGCTCTGTAAGCAGAGCGGGGTGCGCGCACGCGCTGGTGCCAGAGTGGAGGTCTGAGTGATGACAGGTAAGAGGGAACAGGTCGCTAAGGACGATTCCTTACACTGATGTCCTGAGTTAGGTCCGATCTTTGTTCCCAGATGGGGGAAGCCCAGGCCAGGGCGTCGTCAGTGAGTAGTGAAATAATATACGCCACCTTAGATCTCTGGGAAGGGAAGCGAGAAGACATGATCTCGAACTGGATGAAGCATTGGTTCAAGAACTCTCGGCATCCATGCGGATCTCCAGCATAGCGATTGGGAGTCAGGAGTCGGGGTTCATAAGTCGTGGTCACAGACATAAGGATAGGCGAGGGAGTAGAAGGACGCGAGGGAACTAGAGTAAGAAAAGGAGCTTGCGCTTGGACAGAGCGAGAGAAGGTTCTGTTGCAGCAAGTCCATACGTCGGTCGTTCTGCTCAAGATATTTCTCTATTTTAGAGAACATGTTGGTGTGCATGCTCAAGACTCGCCCCACCTCGACAGGGTCCATGTTTCTAGGGCTGAGCATATTGTCACGATGTGCTCACCACAAAAAAGGAGTGACCGCGGGCCGAGGTGGGGATGGATATAAACACCACCCACAGCCTCGTGGGCGCGTCTGGAGTGTAGGTTAGTCAAGGTAGCCGGGTCTGGGTTGGAGAGGTATGGATAATTTTGGTTTACCTTGACGTGGTATGCAGGCTTATGACGCTTTGGCCAAAGGGTTTAACTAAATAACCAAGTAAATATTATTATTATTGAAATATTCAAACCTTATACTTATTACTTTATTTGTTTTGGCAATTGGATGTAGCATTGGGCACCCCTGTCTTTTGTTGTATACATTTGCCATGCCCAGTAGCACTCTTTTTTGACATAAATATATATTCATGATGTTTCTGACTGGTAACAGTTGTAATGGAGGTAGGTGGCACCTCCCCCAGAGCTCACTTCTCCTCACCTTTTTAACTTGGGAGGTCTTTTCACTTTGCTGCCAGGAACAGGATCTACTATGGTTCTTACTCCCCATACAGAAGTAAAAGGGAAGGGTTCACATTGTAGTGTAGAACCTGCATTAATTTTGGTTACACCTTGACGTGGTATGCAGGCTTATGACACTTTGGCCAAAGGGTTTAACTAAATAACCAAGTAAATATTATTATTATTATTATTATTATTAATATTGAAGAATTCAAACTTTATACTTATTACTTTATATGTTTTGGCAATTGGATGTAGCATTGGGCACCCCTGTCTTTGGTTCTACTAAGGAACCTCCATCAGGGTGGACAATATTAGGTTTATTTTACAACACAATTATTTGGTTTTTGAGGATTCCTTTTATTTACAGATCTGGGGAACGGCCATGGGCACCATGTTCGCTTCCAGTTAGGCCAAACTTTTTATGGGTTGGTGGGAGGACACTTTTGTTTGGGCAAACAACCCATATGGTGCAAGCCTGGTGTACTATGGCCATGTCATAGACAACATTCTTATCATGTGGGATGGAGAGGAGATTGATTTATTACATTTATTTTCACATTTTCATGAATTAGGTTTCACTTTTGTTGCAGACCCTAAATCTGTTTTTATTTTTAGATCTCATCCTATCTGTAGATGAAGATTAACACATTCAAACTGATGTTCATTTTAATGCGGTCTCCTGTAACAACTACCTAAAAGCAAGTAGCAATCACTACGATAAATGGATCAATAATATCCCGTGGGTAGTTCAGTCGTTTTTAAAGAGCAACTGCTCATCAGTGGTTGACTTTGTAGCCCTTGTCAAGAAACTTCTACTAAGGTCCCGTTGCACGCGTCCGCACGGCTGGCTTGCTTGCCGGCGGCGCGTGCAACTCGCTGTAACGCGATCTGCGGTCTACAGGATGCTTTTCTCGGAGCGGGGGGGGCGTGGCCAAACGGGTCGGGGGGGGCGCGGCCATGACGTGAGGGGGCGCGGCCATGACGTGAGGGGCCGGAGCGGGAGGTGGGAGGATTGACTGGGAGGATTGACAGGGAGGGGGGGCGTGGCTTGACGCACCAAATCCAAAATGGTAGGTCTGTGTTTAAACCTGCACGATGCACTACAGGTTCCTCTGGCAGTGTCTGGGCAGGTCTTCTTCAACTCCAATTGGTACTGCAAATCCTTATGATCCTGGTGCTACCACACCTTTCCATTATTTTAAATTAGCAGTTTGGATCTTTTCTACACAGTGAAAACAAAGTTGCTGCAACACAAAGTAATACGGAGTATATGTACTCTTTTGCCACCTGTTCTAATATCCTGACAAGGAATGGTGATACCAATAATTATTAGCGTTCTCTGCTGACATCAAAATGACGGCTATTGCAACAATGCACCAATGAACTGTTGGTGATACATTATAGGACACGAGAGGGGGCAAAATAAAGTTAATGCAAAAAAGTTGGCCTGTCCCTTGATAACCTCCATTAGAGCTATATGGATTCTGCTAATTATGCAGTGTCCACTAATATTAAACTATTGATATGATACGAGAAGCCATCTGAAGTGGAGTTCAATCACATCACTTTGACGTGAGGGGCCGGAGCGGGAGGTGGGAGGATTGACTGGGAGGATTGACAGGGAGGGGGGGCGTGGCTTGAGCGGAGGGACCCGCTACTCTTCCCCCCCCTCCCTCCACGGGCTGCCACGGGCTGCAAGTAAGTAAAAAAAACACACACACGCAGGCACTCATACATACATACACACACACACACAGGCAGGCACTCACGCACACACACACACACACACACACACACACACACACACACACACACACACACTCATACACACACACACACAGACAGGCACTCACGCACTCATACACACACACACACACACACAGAGACAGGCACGCACACAGACAGGCACACACATACACACACTCATACACACACACACACAGACAGGCACTCAGGCACACACATATACAGACAGGCACTCACCTGCTTTCACTCCACACTCCTCCCCGCTCCCCGAAGCCTCTCCTCCTCCCGCAGCCTCCCCTCCCCATTGGCTCACAGCCACACCATGTGACGCGTCGAAGCTAGGAAACACCATTCTGTGGTGTCTCCTAGCGGCTGACGCGCCACAGCGTGTAGTCAGCTGTGCAGCCAGTGGGGACCGGGACCAACTCGCGAGGATTCCCCTGCTGGTGGGGAACTCGCGACATTGCCGCCCGCGCCAACGAGCGCAGCGGGTCCCAGGCCTTAGACACACAGATTGCCTCTCAGTGTCAAACTTGTTGAAGAATCATATCAAACTGCGAGGGGTATGGATAGAAAGCCCTCCTTGCTAAACATAGGGAGAGAGTCCCCAAAGGGTCCGTGGGTCCGTTCTAAAACATAGACCATCTGCTGTATCATTTAATCAAACTGCACCAATTTTTAGTACGAAATGTAATCAGCTCACCAGATTAAATCTATTCTAACCAAACATTGGAGAATTCTTGCAGGAGATCCAGTGTTAAAATATGATATATCTCATACCCTCAAAGTGGTCTTTCGTAAGGCCAAGGGTGTAAAAAATTGGATGGCACCTAGCAGACTTCCACCACTAGTTCTAATCAAGGTATATATTATCCAATACCTAGAAAGTCTAGATGCCTCACATCTGTTCTTGATGACTGAAAATACATTCCTGAATTGTAAGACCCATGAACAATTTCCTGTTGGGAGATATATATGGACTGTAGAACTAGCTACGTCATATATCTCATCACCTGTGGATGCACCCTGTATTATATAGGTCGCACCACTCGCCCCCCTGTGTTTTCGCTTTCTTGAACCCAGATGAAGTATCCTCAAGGGAGCACAAACTCTTGGTGTCCCTAAACACTTTTGCAGCAAACATCCTAAAGACGTCTCTACTCTACACATCATGGGTCTCAAACATATTCCATTCTCTATTTGGGATAAAAACCTTATGTCACCAGGAAACATTCTAGATCTTCAAACTAGACGCCCTTACACCTCATGGTTTAAATGAACAGTTGGATAATAGTACCATCACCTCCCGTTAGGTCATTCACGACCACTGACATCTAACCAAGCAATTACTTTTAGATCAGGTACATTTTCAACGCAAGTTTTCCGAGTGCAGAGATTCTAACAACACCACAATACATTAGGCTGAGGCCATTCTAGGTGCGCGTGGTGTCGCACGTGCCTGCAGCAGAGGCGATTTGTGGCCTAGGGGGATACGCGATGGGAAGGCGTGGCGGAAAGGTGGCCGTGACGTCACGGAGCTGGTTCGCCCTCATTGGCGGAACCGCTCACGTGACCCGGCCATCGCGCAACAAAATCAAATTATTATGTCGCGTGAAAAAATGGCCATGCCATCGCCCCCGCGCACCCTATGGCCTTCCTGATTGAGGCACGGCCATTTTGTTTGCGCCGCGCGAGTGATCGCGCTAAGCATGGATGCAGCCTTAGTCATCCGTCCACTTGGTCTCCGTCTGTTGACAGGATCACGGAGTGACTTATTAGTATATTTCTGCACCATATCACCCATTCAAACCCCTCTATCTGTGGGGATTATTTACCATATGGTTATACATTCTCTCCCATGAGGACATTGAATCGCCATCAGCCTAACTATTGGCACCACTGAGCTTTGGGAGTTAATCGCTCCATTCAGTTTCCAGAAAGACCAGTGCAGAGATTCCAACAAGCACTTTGAATCCCCACTTCATTAAAGCTTCGTACTAGTGTTTCAACCAACCCATGGAGCAGGTTTTGTGTGTGCCAATATAACATCCATCTTGGAAGGAGATTCCCCCAATTCTGGTGCAGAGATTCCAACAGCTCCTGTACTCCACCTCTGGAGAGCATTTTGTCCCCACAAGTTAATACCCTGCGTGTCTTTTTAACACATCAACTTTTATTATTCTGATCACTCCGGGGTGGCTTTTTGGTGAACCTATACTCCATTTTTTAACCATTGAGTGAAATAGTGTGTCACCTTTTCAATGTGTTTCAACATTTAAACTGTATAGTTAAGTGTACATAAATTCTTGTACTCACCCAAATATAATATCTTAATATACACAAATCCTTGGAGCATGCGCTTTTTTTTTTTACATGTATATACAGCAGGGCCCCGCTCATACAGCAGGTTCCGTTCCAGGCCGCCGCCGTAAAGCGGAAATCGCCGTAAAGTGGGGCCCTATTGTACTGTATTGTACCTTTGAAAACAGAGATGCAGGGCTGTAAACCGACTGTTTAGCTGACAAATTGCACCTGACAAGGAGTTGCGTACGCACTAAAACTGTTGCTTAGTGACAGCCGGATACTCAGCTGCTGAGCGCGTCATGGCGAAAATCGACAGAAAAACGGAACAAGCGCCAAACCTAATGAATATGGGTATACATTGGGAAGCGCTGTATGAGCGGAACGCGATAAAGCGGAGCGCTGTAAAGCGTGGCCCTACTGTATCTCGCACAAGAATAGAAATTCCAAAGTTTTGTTTCTACTAAGGAGCCTTTATCAGGGTGGAATTTCTATTTTTGTGCAAATATACCATTTTTTTTTTAACACTCAGCCCACAGCCATAGTAAGCGTGACGAACACAAAAAGCAGGAAGGCAATGCGCATGGCCATAGTGCACGAGAGCAACGAGGCGGACGATGTTTGGCAAGACAAAATCGTTTGATTTGGTCTCGCGACCGTCGGGTCATGTGCGCGGTTCAGCCAATGAGGGCGAACCGCTCACGTGACGTCACGGGCACGCCCCCAAACATTGAATTGGAGCTGCTCATGGTCTCGTCTCCTCCTCCAGACTCCACAGGCCAGGGATCGCCTGTGCTGCGGGCGACGTCATGCGCTCGGTTGTGCTCGCGCCTACTATGTACAAGCCCTTACCGGGATGTGCTGTGTTTTCTCCAGCCTCTTGTGTTTGGGTGAAGTCTCTCTCTCCCTATAAATATAGTTAGATGTCATTTTTTTGTTTTTGTTTTGCCAAATTATATTTTCTAATGGGTGTAACACCCCAATCCCACCCCAGCATGAGGGATAGGGTGTACAGTGAAAAGGGAGTGTTGTTATATAGTCTCTGTGGCTTTAAACAGTTTGGGACCGGAATAAAGTTATATCAGTGCTCAGCGGCTCACCTGATGGTGTTAACAGGACAGGTTTTAGGATCCTCTCAGGGCAGCTGGATCCATGCTGGCTTTGTATGAGGAGTAGGAATAATTTGTACAGGGCGCCAGGAAATCTTCAGCTGAATTCATTATAACAGAATATCTTCATATGCATGCAATTCAGGAAGAGGCACAACTCTTGTGAATAGGACAAATTTAGCATAGCAGAAATAGTTCCTCCAGCTCCTCGCACTACGGGTCACATAGAGGCTCATCCCATTTAAGAGCCTTTTGCCCTGCCTGACACAGGCCGAGATCCTTTAGTCAAGGAATAGTCAGCAGCCCACCCAGGCCTTCTTTCTTGGGAGCCCCTAATAATGGGATACTGTCCCTATGATAAAAACAAATACCCTTTACAGGTCAGGGTAACCTGGAGACCTCTCTGGCATCCCTCTGGATGGAACAGGATCTCCTGATGGGTTAATGGGGTCTTCCCTGATGTTGTTGGGGGTCCTCCCTGGGTTCTGAATGCAAAATGGTGGATACCCACCTTTATACCGAGGGGCTTGGCCAACATTCTGCCCCAGTATCTGGGCAGAATATTTGTTGCAACCTGGTCACACCATAACCATGTGACCTTTCTGGCAGTTTCTAGAATTAAAGGGTGACTAACACTGCCCTTTAAAAGGCAACGTTTTAGACACAACAGTGTAACAAACTCACTGTGTACTGAGGCCTTGTGAGGATTTAACCCCTACACTGCCTGCAGCTACCAGGGCTGACATGCAGAGACAAATAAATTCTAGCAGGGTGCTTATAGGAGTAAAAATATTATTTTTAAATGCCCATCGGTTTTTAACTTTAGAGACTTGTTAACTGACTAAGGGCCTCATGCAGAGAGCAGCGCTATTTGAAATCTCGCCATTTTCCGGAGAAAATCGCGCTAAAAACAGCTGAAAATGGCGAGCTAGGGAAAACGCGCCATTTTTTTTTTCTATTTCAAAATCTCGCCGCGTGGCTGGCGAGAAACTACATCTCGCCAGTCTGAAAAGTATCCGAATTCAGAAAGGCGCGCTCGCCATCTAGCGGCTGTTTTTGGCGCGATTTTCGTCAATTTTCTCCGCCACTAAAGTTGGCAAGAAGCAGGAGGTCGACGGCTATAGGGGAAAAAAAATGCGCGATTTTTTTTTCCCCCTTTCAGCAGCGCGCATCTCCTCATTTACAATTCTCCACATGCAGTAATGCTAAAAATAGCGGATTTCGCCCATTTCTGCATATGGAGAATAAAACTCTCCATTAAACCTACTTTTTATTCCCCTCTCCAATTTTAAAAAGCGCTGCTCTCTGCATAGGCCCCTAAATCTTTTTCTAACAAAACATCTCGTGTTGTCCAAATGTGTAACAATCTTTCGAATTGTAGAGAGGTTAAGCTGAAGCAGTGCAGTATACTAGTGTTGACGACACCGGTTTATCAATGTCTAGCTGCTAGAATAGTCCGAGATAAATACGGGTAAAAGTAGAAATGGCTTTCGAGCATAATTATTGGATTATCCTTTTTAACAGGCAAAGAGATGTTCCCCAATCTGTAGAATTTCTTGAAATCACACTTCTTACCACAATTTTTTTCAAGGTGCATCATTTACGTGCAAACGCCAGTCCTCAAGGGCCACCAACAGGTCAGGTTTTGAGGATATGCGGGCTTCAGCACAGGTGGCTCACTCGATTGAGCTACCTGTGCCTAAGCAGGGATATCCTTAAAACCTGACCTGTTGGTAGCCCCTTGAGGACTGGAGTCTACTGCTTTTAACCCGTTTTTCTGCCAGAGGGGCCAGTAAAGCATTACAAAGCATGGCGTCGCATTGCCCCCCTAATGGGGTTGCCAGGTGGCTTCTCCAAAAATACTGGACTCAACGGTGAAAGGTGCGTCAGGTCACTATGTCCAGGGAGGAAAATACCGGACACATACATGTCCAGTAATACAGCACCTCTCATTTTTTACTGGACAGCGTGTCCAAATACAGGACAGTCCAGTTCAATACCGGACACCTGGCAACCCTACCCCCTAACTATCAGGGCCTCCTTTCCTCTCTATTCCATGTTGTGCCAGCCCCTGTGTCCCAGGATGACCCTGGCTTACTCATTCTGAGGCCATTTGCCAACCAGATTGCTTGTGCGTCTCCTTGCTGTGGTTTGTCCGATAAAGGAGCCTGCAAATCGTATCCCTCTGGCACCGAGTTGGTTAATGGCTGAAGGTGGGGTTGCCTCTGGGCCTGCAGTAGGAGATGAGGTGTTATTTGAAGGTAGTATTGCCTGGAATAGGCCGCGCTTATAGTGCCGGCGACGTCAGGCTACGGTCGCTGGAATAATCACATTGAGGTGACTTCCAGCGATCGCGACCAAGCCGTCGCTCCGTCGCGCTTACTATAAGCGCACGCGACGGCGGCAATGCATTTGTTTTGACGCGACGTCGCTGTCGCCGGCACTATAATCGCAGCCGTAGGAGGTGCCCACACAGCAACGCAGATCAGTGTGTAATTGAAGGTGGTGTGGCCTGAGGCAAAGGTGCACAGATGCTTTAAACGGTGGTAGGGCTTGAAATGTTGGTGCAGATAGCAGTACAGTTCATGTGTTTTTTAAGTGGTAATCGTTAACAAGTGCAAACAATAAAGGACAAGTGGTATGTCTGGGGGCAGCCTGTATTAAGCATGTGTGCATTGGAATACCTGCAGTTGTGCTCAGGTGCAGTTTAAGGTGGTACTGTACTGCCTGGTATAGAGGCGCAGCTTGCGGTATAACTGTGCTATTTAAGGTGGTACTGTACTGCCTGGTATAGAGGCGCAGCTTGCGGTATAACTGTGCTATTTAAGGTGGTACTGTACTGCCTGGTATAGAGGCGCAGCTTGCGGTATAACTGTGCTATTTAAGGTGGTACTGTACTGCCTGGTATAGAGGCGCAGCTTGCGGTATAACTGTGCTATTTAAGGTGGTACTGTACTGCCTGGTATAGAGGCGCAGCTTGCGGTATAACTGTGCTATTTAAGGTGGTACTGTACTGCCTGGTATAGAGGCGCAGCTTGCGGTATAACTGTGCTATTTAAGGTGGTACTGTACTGCCTGGTATAGAGGCGCAGCTTGCGGTATAACTGTGCTATTTAAGGTGGTACTGTACTGCCTGGTATAGAGGCGCAGCTTGCGGTATAACTGTGCTATTTAAGGTGGTACTGTACTGCCTGGTATAGAGGCGCAGCTTGCGGTATAACTGTGCTATTTAAGGTGGTACTGTACTGCCTGGTATAGCGGCGCAGCTTGCGGTATAACTGTGCTATTTAAGGTGGTATTGGTTGAAGGGCTTGTGTCATTGGCTGCAAATGCTCCAGGCCGGTTTTAAAGCTGCCAATAACATCCCCACGTGTTTAATGAGTCACTTGATAGTTACAATACCCTGAATCCTGGACCGGTTTGATCACAGCAAATGCAGGGCATCGGTTGCTGCACATGGCACGGGAGGGCCACTCCAGAACAGAGAGGAGCGTCCTTAAGAGCATCCAGGCACCTGGTTGGTTGAGATTTGCGTCAATTTCAGCCCCTTTCACAATTCCGGAGGGGTCTTCTCTTTGCAGGATAGTGACACAGAAGTCGGCTGCTCCCGGCCCTGAGAGCCCAACTAAAATCCATGGTCTCTGTGCAAAGAGATTCCCTCATCCTCCCCCCCTCCATCTCTCCCTCTTCTCCCCCCCTCCATCTCTCCCTCTTCTCCCCCCCTCCATCTCTCCCTCTTCTCCCCCCCTCCATCTCTCCCTCTTCTCCCCCCTCCATCTCTCCCTCTTCTCCCCCCTCCATCTCTCCCTCTTCTCCCCCCTCCATCTCTCCCTCTTCTCCCCCCCCCATCTCTCCCTCCTCTCCCACCCCCCCTTCCTCCCCATCTCTCCCTCCTCTCTCTTCCCCCCCCCCTATCCTCCCATCTCCTCTCCTCCCCCTCCTCTCTGTGTGTGCTGCATGTGATGCGCAGAGCCGGGAGCAGCGCATGATGAGTCCGGGGGACACCGCAAGCTTCACAGGGTAAAATCTCTGCTGCACCTACAGCCATATGTCTGTGAGTATGAGCGAGATCCACTGCACAGGGTGACATGCAAAGGTTTGCTTATCTGCTACTAGATGTGTAATTGCACAGGGCAGAGTATATTAGAGGAGAGCTATCTGGCAAATAGATTTTGCTGAATGTGTTACAGAGGATGGATGCTTTAAATATTCATTTTTCTGCTTGCTTTAGGATTTGTACGTATGCATGGCCAGCTTTCTTAATTGTAGTATTCTTACTGTGTGTGTGTGTGTGTGTGTGTGTGTTGGATATGTGTATCACACACACACACACACACACACACACACACACACACACACACACACACACACACACACACACACACACACACACACACACACACACTGCTGTAGTAATGCTAGGCATGTACATGCTTTGTTACATGCAACTGCTGGACAGCTATTATTCCTAGAATGAATGATAGATACTATGTGGTCAGCATCCTGTCCCATGCTTTTATGTAGGATTAAGATGGATTTCATTCGTGTGCAGAGGGGCCATGGACGTATTGCAGAGCGCATTCGTTGCAACACTCAAAGGCACCCGCACAAAATGACTGGTAACAAGGCTGCTGTCTGGTCTGCAGTTTTGCAGATCTGCTGCAGTCATGGGGCAAGACAAGGCGCAGACTCTTTTGCACCGCATTGGGGAGACAGCATTTAACCCAATCGCAGTGTGTGTGCATGATTTGTCTGGTAGGTGTCCCATTTCTTCACAGAATAAAAAAATTTAAATAGTGCACCTTGGCAGTTATGTTTTGTGTTCCTAATGGGACTATCACTGCTGTAAACACCACCATTGGATGACTTCCCATTGCTGAAATTGTGCGAAGAAAGAAGAGTGGGCGAGGTGTGCTTTGTCCAAGGGCTGTTATTCACCCTGAGATAGCCTCCTGTCCAGGGATAATGTGGCCATGCCTTGAAAAGGGGAGGTTACGGGATATTTTGTGAAGTCCAAGGCAAATTGATGGTGGCTTAAGGACCATGATTTCAGATGTACGAAGGGAATCCGAGGTTTATCAGGCAATGTGCTTCACAACAAAACTGCCCAGAGTGAAAGTGGGAGGGTGAGATGACCTGTGGGTGGGTGGTTGACCCTGTATGGTACTGTAGATATGCAGCTGCTGAGTCTCTGATGCCTTCCTAAACTATATACTAGATGGGAGACGTGAGTAAAGACACTGACACAGAGTTTGAAGCAGGGGAACCTAGTTCAATTTCCGGTGTCCGCTCCTTGCGACCTTGGGCAAGTCACTTTATCTCCCTGTGCCTCATGCCCCCCCCCCCCCCCCGAAATAGATTGTAAGCTCCAAGTGGCAGGGACTGTCTGCAAAATGTCCCTGTAAAGCGCTGCATAAAACTAGCAGCGCTATACAAGAACAAACAATTATTAATAGATCAGGAGTGGCCAACTTCGGTCATCAAGGGCCACCAACCGGTCTGGTTTTAAGATATCCCTGCTTCAGCACAGGTGGCTCAGTCTATGACAGAGCCACCTGTGCTGAAGCAGGGATATCATTACAACCTGACCTGAGGACTGGAATTGGCCACTCCTGCACTAGTTAAGAGGGTGAATGGTGCCCGTTTGCCTACTCGCGAGTCAGCTGGCAGCACTATCCACCGGCAGTTGCAGCGTGCAGAATAATTATAAGTGGCTTCTATGACTGGATTGTCTACAGGAGCAGCTGTAAACAGAGGTTTTCTCTTCTTGCCTACACTATACCAGTAGGGTGCACATTAGTGTACCTATACTATGCCTGTATACTGTTCTACCCTCTCACTTGCACTGGCCCTTTATTGACCAGCCCTGATTAACAGAGCAGGTGTTGGGTCAGTGCTGTTTAACCCTACCCTAACCACCTACCTTGAGGTTTTGTACTGTGTGAACCTCTCTGCATATACCTAGGGCTACTGATGGTGAGGGGCGACGGCCTGCTTCAAACTAAAGCTGTGCTTGTCTTCCTATTTAGTGTACTAAGTGTGTGTAACTCAGTCATATATATTTGCCATATTATATGGTTTGGGGACTATACATATCCCCGCATATGAAGGTTCACTATACTTGAGATTCAGCATCTATCCAGGTGGACTGAACTATATCCATATACCCTGTTCTGGCAAATTATACCACACAGCAACGTGCATTTATACCACTACTTGCTCTACTTTTTATGGTACACACCTACCCAGCCACTTGTGTCTACGTGCCACTAGCATGGTATTTTGGCAATTGGCAGACCTGGCTAGGATCCGCATCTGTATTTGTGTTCGTTGCTTTATTGTGATCTCAAGGTCTATGTACTGACACACATACTGCAGTAGAGTTTCTTACCTCTGGTTACTCACACAAGTGGTTTATTGTAGCCACTTGTTTTTGATTGCAAAACACTATTTTGAGTGTATTGGCAATCAATATATTGGTGATTTAGAACTTGGGATTGCTTGTTCATACTTAGGATTCATGCGTTTAATACTCGTTTTACTCCCCTATATTTTAAGTGGTAAATAAAAATACGTTTTAATTTGTTCACTCATCGCCCACCAGATGTATTGAGTGCCCAATCTAGGTTTTTGTTCTCTGTTCGTTATCCATTTATATCCACGTAGGGAGCACCTACATCCATTCCTTTGACAGCTGCGGGGGTCCCCCTATAGTCTCCTAAAATAAGGAACCAATAGAGATGCTAATCCCAAATGTATATGATTATTTGTATTGTAGTATTGTATGGAGACCGGTGTATTTATATTATTTGATGTGCCCATCATGTCCAAAGTGGTTTACAGGGCAGACCCCGTAATAAAGAAAGTTGTAATAAAAGCATCAACCTTAAAACTACAATATGCAATGTAATCCCTGTACTCTAGCGTTTAAATTCCATAGTATAGGGCAGGGGGGCTCAACTCCAGTCCCCACGATCCCCCAACAGGTCAGGTTTTAAGGATATCCCCTGCTTCAGCACAGGTGGTTCAATCAGAGGCTGTCTTTGACTGAGCCTCTGATTTAGCCATCTGTGCTGAAGCATCGTTAAAACCTGACCTGTTGGGGGGGGGAGGGGGGGGTCTTGAGGACTGGAATTCAGCACCCCTGCTATAGTGTAATATTGATATATACTGCATGGAGACGGTACTTTTTCAGGTGCATTTTTATCATTCTACTTTAAAAATATTATTATTATTATAATAATACTGTGTGCCATGTTTATTTTCATTTGATTACCCCCCCCCCCCCTCCCTGAGCTGCAAATGCCATTTTTTATGGCTACCCTGCTCCTACCCTTTGCTCTGCTAAATAGAGTAAGCGGATGTTGCTGGTCTATAAAGGATCCGTCTTGGCACAGATAAAGGCGTTTTTACTAATATTTATAGTCCCCCCCAGGGATAGAAAGGCCGATGGGCCCAGGTCACATGGCAAACACCACACATCCTTTTTTGTGTCGGCTTCCTAATTTGCAAACAAACTTTCCCTGGCGGAGAAGTTTAACCGAGTCAGAGCGCGCACCCTGCTATACATTTTATCAATTAAAAAACATTGGCAGTTTATTCAGGAGAACTATTGTTTGAGGATATTATTTGCAGCCTTCATAAATAATTAAATTAATAAAGATGCACTTTTTCTGTTCATTCTCATAATGCTTTTATATCTCGACTAAACGAAACAAGTCTGCCGCTCAGCTAGTAGAATATAAATGTTATCTGTAAATGTGAGGAAATGTGGTGGTGCATGAGGGATTGAAACTAACTAACTAACCACAACTTTGTGAGACCCCATGGGGTACACAAGAAAAGAATCCCTATGTCAATGCACTCAACCTCTATTATGTAATCATATTAGCAGTGTATGACTGCAGAGTATAATACTCAAGTTTTGAGGGGTCTCACTAAGTTGTGGTTTATGCTTTTATATCTCACCATAATTGATCTATACTATACGGGAATCGTTGTGACCGTTTTCACTGTCCCTTCTACCCCTTTTGTTAAAACATAAAAAGTGCACGTTCCTTGGAAAATTGGTATATTAGAATTAGTGTTGTAGGCTTAAATTTGAGAAGCTTTTTAACATATCTTCATTTCTCTTATGTAGTCAAGTACTGCACATGGAATTTTCAGACTCAAAACGTTACAGATGACAAATTAAACAAGCACAAATATGCAATTTATCACATCTGGTACAATTCTAAATGTGTAACATTGAACACCGTAAGAATAACCATTTCATATAGCGCCTCTTTTCTCCCAATGGGACTCAGCGCGTCACACTGACAGTACAGCGAGCGGTACGCAGCACATAGGAATGTTACAGACACGGCCCCTGCCCAGATGAGCTTGCAATCTGTTTTTGGTGCCTGAGGCACAGGGAGATAAAGTGACTTGCCCAAGGTCACAAGGAGCTGACACCGGGGAATTTGAACCAGGGCATTGTTATCTGAATTGGTGTCTTTACTCACTGAGCCGCTCCTTCTCCCAGTAAGTGACTAGATCAAGTGAACTCTTAATTAGAACTTTTCAAAGGGGTGGGTGCCAGTGACAAACCACGTGCAAATATGATGGTACAACCCTTGGAAACAGCTGCAGCTCTTTCACAGAGGATCTCCCCCACATCCTTCATATCTGTCGGCATCATAAATGTTCGTCTGATTCAAGTGTCCGAAGTAACTGACTTGTCTAGGTCTGAACCCTCTTGAAAATCGGTGACCGTGCCACTAGGCCACCCCTTTTTCCGATGGTTCTTTGGCCCATATTTACAAATGGGGGGGCTCTTTCATACGACACCTTCCAGCCCATTCATGTAACAGCAGCGGGGGTCTTATGGAATGACGCGTTTTGTAAATATGGCCCATTTGTTTGAACGAGCCGTAAGGCAGCGCTCATACACTCCGCTTGTTTGCGAGAGTGCGCGCGCTTCCCATTCTGCATGGCTATAACACAAGCCATCCCTGCTCATAGTGTTGGCGTCGATGGTGGGGCGTGGCTATGACGTCACGGAGCTGTTTTTCGCCGTGATTGGCTGAACTGCTCACTTGATGCGGCCGCCGCTTGTAAAGATTTTTTTTATTTTTTTGTCTTTTCAAACCGGATCGCGCTCCGTCGTGTGTGTGCACACACCATGTCCTGCAATTTGTGCTTGGAGCGCAAGCGCCATCGCACACAGTATGAGCCCAGCCTAAGGCGCCATCGCACACAGTATGAGCCCAGCCTAAGGCGCCATCGCACACAGTATGAAACATAGAACCACATAATCTAGCTCAAAATTTTACGTTGTGCGGATGCTTGCACTTCTTTTTGCACTTTGCACTTTTTTTTTTGCAATGCCAGTATGCCTTGTGAAGTGGGCCTGTTGTGCAAAAAGGAGTAGGAAGCCGTTCCGTGCTTTGGCAGTGGAACGGTTACTGGCACAAAGTAACACTGTGAGCAGATCCGCCATCCACTGCCTCCAAAAATGCAGCCGTTGTTCAATGGGCAGAAGAGACCGTCTCATCGACATTCATTTATGGAAACGGCATGCGTGGCGACACTGTGTTCCAGGGCGGCAGAACAAATCCCTGTTTATCAGTCAGCAGAGGAAGTGGGTGGCAGATGTCCCTGACGCTGTGCAACAAAGCAAATGCTGGAATCGGGAGTTCTTGACCTTGGAGTGAAATGCTTCCTGTGCAGGGAGAGGACGCTGGTTGTGATATTGGAAAGGTACCAGCCTTTAAAGTGTGAATTCTGCCTTGTGGGAGAATTGGCATTTTAAGCCCTATTTCTGAACGTGGGTGAGTAAGTTTAATGCTCCGCACATCGAGAGAGTCTCCCAGCAGCAATGAGTCAAAACCAATGCAAAAAGAAAAAATGAAAAGTTACAGAGATGCCTAATGGGGAAATCCGGGGGAAACAAAGCAGACACGGTACACACCGGCTAATAGGGAACGGCAACGTCAGGAGTGGGGTTCCAGCTTTCTAGTGGTGACCCCGGCAGCCATTAACATTTTTTTTTTTAATAGAAAACATTCATAGTCTTGCCCCTTGGAAAATTGAGGCACCTCGGATCCAGGGATGAGCTATGGGAATTTCCCCCCCAAACCCTCACAGATCAAGTAAACTCTTTAATAAAATCAATGTTTTGGGAGGGGGGGGGGGCGGGGGGAAACTGCTGCATTAAAGGTAAACGTTTTCAAACCACTCCAGCACACCCAGGGGTATTCTGGTATGTGTACATGATCACGTTGCTTGGAACGGAACATTTTACAATGGGTCATTGTGATGGTGTTGGGTTTCTCCCAAGTTGGATATTTACATAATTTTATAAGTACTTCAGTATTTGGATATGTATGTATGTCTGTCTTTATCTATCTATCTATCTATCTATCTATCTATCTATCTATCTATCTATCTATCTATCTATCTATCTATCTGCAAATACAACTGTATGCTCATCTGCATGTCTTAGGCAGGTCTGCAACCCCGCCTTTCCCCATTATCACCCAGCATACAGCATTTCCACTGCAGCAAGGGATTCTGGGAAATGACATGCAAATGAGCACACAGTGTCACTTTTTGCCTCAAAAACCATTTTAAACATGGTTCCCTATAGGCTTAAGCTTGCTACATGGTCACAGCTTTGAGCACAGCCAGGGTTAAGGTGCATACCCAGAAAACCACCCACAGACAGCTGTTTCGACCTTGATGGGTCTCATCAGTGTGGGGTTGATTTTAACTGGGTATGCAAAGAGGCTATGGGATAGGCTATACCATAATACTGAGTTAAGTTATGGTGAGTAAAAAAAGTGACAAAAACCCTCCACAGGAAAGCAAATATGCAAATACAACTGTATGCTCATCTGCATGTCTTAGGCAGGTCTGCAACCCCGCCTTTCCCCATTATCACCCAGCATACAGCACTTCCACTGCAGCAAGGGATTCTGGGAAATGACATGCCATGACATTACTCACCATAACTTAACTCAGTATTATGGTATAGCCTATCCCATAGCCTCTCATGCATACCCAGTTAAAATCAACCCCACACTGATGAGACCCATCAAGGTCGAAACAGCTGTCTGTGGGTGGTTTTCTGGGTATGCACCTTAACCCTGGCTGTGCTCAAAGCTGTGACCATGCAGCAAGCTTAAGCCTATAGGGAACCATGTTAAAAATGGTTTTTGAGGCAAAAAGTGACACTGTGTGCTCATTTGCATGTCATTTCCCAGAATCCCTTGCTGCAGTGGAAGTGCTGTATGCTGGGTGATAATGGGGAAAGGCGGGGTTGCAGACCTGCCTAAGACATGCAGATGAGCATACAGTTGTATTTGCATATTTGCTTTCCTGTGGAGGGTTTTTGTCACTTTTTTTACTCACCATAACTTAACTCAGTAGTATGTATGTATGTATGTATGTATGTATGTATGTGTTCGTTCGACAAACCTATACATTTGCACGCCCCGTGCGAGTGGATTTAACATCGTGGCGAGCTCCAATTGGACCAAGCAGCACACGTTTGGTACTAGGTGGCGAGTAGATTTTTTTGTGATTTGTCGACCACTATATATATATATATATATATATATATATATATATATATATATATATATATATATATATATATATATATATATATATATATATATATATATATATATATATATATATAGAGAGAAAAAGCGCCCGATCCTTGTGTAAAATCAGATTGACATTTTAATAAACCATGGACAAGACAATTGCACACTTACAATTAGTCTGATTAAAATAAGCGTTTTATGGGACCTGCCCATGCACCAAACGAAGACTTCACCGTCACCTCCGCTCTGTAATCTCACGATCAGTTCGAGACCCAGCAATTGAGAACGCCGTTTTCTCCAAGGTGTTTCTATAACAGACATCCGTCAGGTGATGAAATCCGCAAAGGCGGAAGAAACGCGTAGGGACGGTTTGCATTGAAACTACGGTGGCTGACCTGCCTTCGGCACCAGAGAGAGACCAAGGAAATACAAGGAAAATCCTTCCGGTATCCAGCACCGCATGTGTGGGAGTAATGGCGGACGCACGCTGCTGAGAAGCTCCTGACGGATGTCTGTTATAGAAACACCTTGGAGAAAACGGCGTTCTCAATTGCTGGGTCTCGAACTGATCTTGAGATTACAGAGCGGAGGTGACGGCGAAGTCTTCGTTTGGTGCATGGGCAGGTCCCATAAAACGCTTATTTTAATCAGACTAATTGTAAGTGTGCAATTGTCTTGTCCATGGTTTATTAAAATGTCAATCTGATTTTACACAAGGATCGGGCGCTTTTTCTCTTTTCTTTTTTCTAATAGGTACTATGGGAACTTGGTGAACCCAAGAAGAAGCAGCCTGGACCTTTGTTTTATTTACTCATGGACTTCATTTGGACTTAAGTATCAATTTTTATAGTTCTATTTTTGTATTTTTATGCTATTTTTTATGTTCAACAGATTATTTTTATCTTTTATATATTTTTGCACATTTTTTCTATCATTTTTTGTTTGATGTATGTTGTTTTTTTATATATATCAATTATCAATTAGTAAATTAGACACTAGTTGGTTCATGCAAACATCATAATCACTATTGATATTTGGTGCAACATTTTGGCACACGTCACCGGAGTGGCAGCAATTTGGGTGTACTTGAGAAAGGGGCGCTGTCTTTATAACTGTCCATATATATATATATATATATATATATATATATCTCCCATAATGGATACATGTACCACTATCTGAAGCCTCTTCTATTTACAGCACAGTGACCCGATAAATCGGTGTGAGTTTGGTTATGACCTAATGCCCTCTGATCTGTTCAAATGCCATTTGAAAACGTGCTACACCATGAGGCCAGACTGGGCAAAGAGTTATTGTAAACCTCTGCTGTTTGCAATGCTCCGAGAGGAATGAATATATACTGAGAAGAACTTTTTCAGGTGTGGTTGGAGTGGAGCGGCCCAGTGAGTAAAGACACTGACGCTGTAAACAATAAACAGTGAGTTTGAGACGGGGTTTAAAAATCCCGATGTCGGCACCTTGTGCGAGTCACTTTATCTCCCTGTGCCTCAGGGATCAAATACATAAAGTGTAAGCTCATCTGGACAGGGACTGTGTCTGTAACATTCCTATGTGCTGCGTAAGGCGCGCTGTACTGTCAGTGTGACGGGGTTTGCGTCCCGTTGTGAGAAAAGTGCTATATGAAAAAGTTGATTATTCTGATTAGGATACTATAAAATTAATAATAATAATATTCTATGTGCCATGTCTATTCTCATTGGAAATTTTTTTTTTCCCCCCAGCAGCAAATGCCACATTTTTTTTGGCCATCAAACTGCTACCCCTTGTTATGTTAGAGTAGGAGGATGTTGTTGCATATAAAGCATCCGTCTTTGCACAGATAAGGGTTTTTAATAATATTTATAGTTCCCCCGGGGACGGAGCGCTGGCAGGCCCAGGTCACATGGCGAACATCACACATCCTATTGTGTCTTGTTCCTTATGCGCACAACAAACTTTCACTGCAGCTAATGAAAGCCCCAGGAACAACATCTAGGTATGGATTTGGGGTATTCTCCGAGTTACCGCTCTGCAGTGCAAATGACAATATACATAGCACTGCGCTGTGGGGTGAAGAGCTTCCAGAGATATTTGTCTCCAAGGACTGAAATTCGTGACATTTGTGGGTTCTGGACCAAAATATTACCAGCCCGATCTCGATGAAAGTGGCGCCTCCTCCGGCATCCGCGTCATGATCGCAACAGAGCCCGCCGGATCCCCCGGCACTGTCCAAGTGAATGGGAAAATACTCATTTTTATCTGTCTGTGACTGACACGGACTCGCTGAAAATCAGTGAGAGCTGACACGTCCTTTTTCTCTGTAAGAAAAGGGTTAACCACAACTGGCACTTCTGGGGTATTCTCTGTACTTGCTTCATGCCAGGTTACCACGGGCCATGCAGGGAACTGAACATACAGAAAAAGCAAAAGGAGCCCAGCAAAACGTGAGAGCTGGATGCCGGAAAGGGAACTAGAAAATCCAGATTGAATGCAGCATCGTGCCACACAAAGGCTAAAATAGGACACCTGCCCTGTCTTGGTGTGGCACGATGCTGCATTCAGTCTGGATTTTCTAGTTCTTTCCTGCATCCTGCTCTCACGGTTTTGCTGGGCTCCTTCGCCTTTTCGGTTTGTTCTTACCCACATTAGCAGCGGGATGCGCGCCAGGACGATCAATGCCTTCAGCATCAGGGGTCCGTGAGTAGCTGCGTTACTCCATTCATTGCCGGTCAAATACAAAACCACTATTGCCTATGAAGGTTTGAATGAATGTTCTATGCTGTGTTTTTGTACCTGAGCCCAGAGCTGCAGGGAATTATTTGACCTTTCCTGTGCTGCTGCGAGTGGTTATGGCGGCACAGTACACTCCCAAGTGTCTGATCGGTCCATGTGCTTCAAAAAGTTTGTGTGTGTCTCATCCGCTTTAGACATTATCTACACGTAGATTCTTGGAGCACCACATTAGAGATTCATTTCTCTAAGGCTGCGCTTATAGTGCCTTGCGATGCGACGTCGCTCCAAAACAAATGAATTGACTCCGTCGCAAGCGCTTATAGTAGGAGCGACAAAGCGACGTTGCGTGTAAAAACTTGGAAGCCGGGTAAATTTGATATTTTTTTTTTTTTTGAGACAGTCGCCACATGTGACTGGTTTACAGACAATCAAATTGAACTGCCTGCCCCTTTTAGTGATGTCACTGGCCTTGTCGCTAAAAGTAAAATTACAACTTTTGCCGACGGGTGATGTCATCGGTCGCGTCGCTGTCGCCAGCACTATAAGCGCGGCCTTACTCTACATGCATGGAACTGTCCTGTATTGGTTATCCTCAGCGATGCCACATTTCTCTGCAGCACGGAGTTGTTATTAATAATAGGTTGTCTTCCTAGCTCCCACCTCTCTGTATAAACTCTATACTGGTTACTGAGCTGTCCAATATCAGATTATCATGGTTCTTTCTCTCTCTCTCTCTGGTAAAAGTGCCATTCATATCACAACTGTGTGTGTGCATTTATTTGTGTGAACTTGACATTTTGTGTGTGTATATCAGGGGTGGACAAAATGTATTAGCCAGTTTTGAAAAGCTCGGGGGGGGGGGGGTTGATGGCTATCATGGCACTCAACTCCCCTTACCTCCCAACTCTCAGCGGCTCTGTGTGTGAATGCGTGGGTCAGACTGTATATTTGACACACACTCACGCGCACTGACCGACTGACACACACACCAAACTTGTGCTCGCGTTAGTAAAGCATTATTGAACACGGGTCCGTGACAAGTCAACCAGAGCCAGGATACAAAATGTAGGCACCCAGGATTTTTTCCATCCCGTGTGTGTATATATGTATCATCACCCTTCACCCCATGTCAATCCACTGCTGGATGTAGGACTCCCCAATGATCTTCCAGGATATCTATCTATCTCTTTCTCTCTCTGATTTCTCCATTTTCTCCTTTCCTCTCTCTGACATCACCTCATCTCATTTTCTCTCTCGCTTCTCCTCTTCATCTCCATCTACCCCTCATTTTCTGCAGAAACCTGCGCTCTATTAACTTACCAGCGTTTGAGTCCACTTTACGCTCCTCTCTCAGTTCTGGTCCAGACTCTGACAACTTGGTCAGGAACTACAACTCTGCCTTATCCTCCTCTCTTGATCTACATGCCCCGCTTTCTCTCTGCCGTCCTCGCCCTTCTAACCCCAGACCCTGGCTTATTCCCACACGCGCATGCTGCGTTCCTGCACTCGTTCCTCTGAACGCCTCTGGAGGAAATCTCACACTCGCAGACTTCCTTCACTACAAATTTATGCTGTCCTGTTTCAACTCTGCCCCATCTCAGGCTAAACAAACCTACTTTTCTTCACTAATTAACACACACAAATCTAACCCACAACGATCCTTTTCTGTATTTGCCTCTCTACTCAAACCTCCCTCTGCTGCCTCTTCTTCTTCCTCCATCACACCTCAGGACTCTGCTGACTATTTTAAGGAAAAGGTGCAATCCATACGTCAGAACATCCCCTCTGTTTCCTCCTCCCATTCTACACCGCTTCCTAACTCTCCTCCTGCCTTCCTTGACTCCTTTTCCATTGTCTCAGAGGAGGATGTGTCACTACTGATCTCTTCCTCTCCCTCTACCACTTGCCCTCTTGACCCCATTCCCTCCCATCTCCTAAAACCTCTTGTTCCTACCATAACCCCTATGCTGACACACATTTTTAACTCATCCCTCTGCTCTGGAACCTTTCCATCCTCCTTCAAACATGCAACAGTTATACCATTACTCAAAAACAGCAAGCTTGACCCTACCTGTCTTTCTAACTATCGACCTGTCTCCCTCCTGCCTTTTGCCTCTAAACTCCTAGAACGTCTTGTATTCTCTTGTTTGCTCCACTTTCTCAACACCCATTCTCTCCTAGACCCTCTAAAATCTGGCTTCCGCACTGCTCACTCGACTGAAACAGCCCTCACTAAAATAACTAATGACCTCCCATGCTGCCAAAGACAGAGGTCATTACACTCTGCTCATATTACTCAACATCTCCGCAGCATTTGACACTGTGGACCACCCTCTTCTCCTTCACATTCTCCATACTCTTGGTATTCGGAACAAAGCTCTATCCTGGATCTCCTCTTACCTCTCCCATCGTACTTTCAATGTCTTTTCTGCTAACGCGTCCTCCTCCTCTATCGATCTCTCTGTGGGGGTACCCCAGGGCTCTGTCCTGGGACCTCTTCTCTTTCTCTGTACACACTTTCTCTAGGTGACCTAATCACATCTTTTGGGTTTTGGCAGTGTGCGGGAAGGGGACTTTGGCTGATGAATGAGTAATGCCTTCAGGGTGTGATGCTCTCTTCCTCCTCCTCCTGTTTTCTTGCCTCGAATTCCTGGTCCGCTTCTTTTATGCTTCCGTTTCTTTAGTCATCCGTTCTTTAACCCCGAATCTGCAGGAATAGTCAGCAGAGTACCTTCCGTGCTTTGTTGCAGGTGACTTCCGCAATAGGGCATTTAGCATGTGCGTCATTATATCCATGAGTATGAAAGTGTATGTATGTTACATAGGTCATGTCTACTGCATGGATTACATGTAAAGATGACTGGTCATTTTGCTGACTGCCTGTGAGAGTATCACATGTTTAATAATCTTCCTTTTTGTATGATCTAGTATCTATTCTAGCCCCATGTATGTATATCTTTATTTACATAGCGCCAACAGCTGTACTCCGCGCTTTACAAGAGGGACAATACAGTATAGGGAATTCTAGTACAATAAGTGCTTCAAATAAGATCAGACAATAGGAATCCCTGCCCCGGAGAGCTTCCAATCCGTGGATGAACCGAAGGCCGTGATATTTAGTAGATTTAAACATGATGATTAGTGGATGATTATCACTGGGGTGGAGCAAACAAGTGACAATCTAGTATGTTTTTATGCACCCCATCTCCCTGTTGGGCCCCGTGTAAGGTAACGGTTAAACTGAGATACGAGGCCGATATCTGCAGCAAAAACAAGCCTTATCAGCACAGGCTTTGAGCCCAGATTCACTAAGCCTGGTTACATCCGTGAAAACACTGTTATCTACAGAATGGGCTTAGTGCTACATCCAATGAAACTTATACCTGGTACAGTGCCTAAATATCTCTCTCTATCTCTATCTCGTCTTTTAGTTTAACTCTTTGGCCAAATTGTTGTAAGCCCTTGAGCCCCTTCAGACCACATCTTAAGGGTACCTAACACTAACATAAAAACTTTATAACCTGTGCATTACCAGGAAGAATGATTTATAATAAATCTGTCAAAATTAGTTGCATAGTTCTAAGTCTGATTGAAGCTCTTATTAACCTTCAAAAGAGATATATATATATACACTGTACCGTGTATAAGTTTCATTGGATGTAGCACTGAGCTCTGTCTGTGTTTCATGTTCTGTCTCTGGTTTTAAATATATATTGCCATGCTCAGTAGTACTCCTCTGTGACACTTATACTCTTATATATATATATATATATATATATGCTGTGGTTATTTTGGGGGTTCAATATGAGCTTGTAGGTGTCCTGTATGATCTACAGAATGGGAATTCTATTCCCGGAAGTGACTCCATAGTCACTAAACTAATTGTATGCAGAAATAACTCCTGTAATTCTGTCATTGGAAGATGGTTGACGAGGAATTTCAAAGCACGATGTTCCCTAATGGTAACTAAAGTGTCTTTCAGAAAGACATAGGCTTCATTCTTTGATATTTATACTTATTTGATATTTATTGTAGGAAGGGCATACAATTATGGAATTGTGTTTTTTGTGTGTATACATGATATATGAAAAGTGAGGTGTGGTTTTTTTTTTCCCCCCCTCTGGTGATTTTATTGAACATCCGTGTTAACAATGGGGAGAAAATGACACATTTTTGAATTTGGTGCTTATATGGGCACGATTTTTAAAGTTTCCGTGCTCCTCTCAGACTGCCTTTGCCACCTGTGGGTGCAAGAGGTGGAACTCGGGTGCTAATGATGCTTCATATTTGTTATTTATCGGTTTTACTTGGAAGTGCAAGAGGATGGTGTGTTGTCGTTTAAAAAATAAAAATCTGAATCCCTGGATATATAGGATATTAGTCCTCTCCTGGGTGACCTTGGGCGAGTCACTTTATCTCCCTGTGCCTCAGGCACCAAAAGCATAGATTGTAAGTTCATCTGGGCAGGGGCTGTGCTTGTAACATTCCTATGTAATTGTGAAGCGGTTTGTGTACCATTTGGAGAAAAGCGCTATAGGAAATAGTTTTTATTATTATTACCGTATTAAAACTGCAGTTCAGGCTCCCGTTTTTTTTTTTGTTTTTTTTTTTGTTTTTTTTTTTTAACTTCAATAGTTTCATGTGTGCAATCTCTAATTGCCTAAAAAACTGCATAGCTGCCGGTCAATTCGTTCTCCGTCTATTGATCGCCAAAGTTTGGCGACATCTTTAAATATGGGGAATGTAAATCGTTGCTATAGGAACAAGCATGCTTGTTAAAATAGAATACAAGAAAATTGGTCTTTCAAAGTTGTTTTTTTAAAAACAGAAAATGCTAAAAGTATTTTTTCTTACTACAGAACTGATTTATTAAAAAAACCACACATGCAGGATATTTCCTGAACTGCAGCTTTAAACCAAGTTTTGTAACTTTGACTTTGGAATCGTTGCTTTTGACGATTTTGTAATAAATTGTAATCCCTGGGTGTACTACCATCTTAAAACAAGCCGACATTTCTAGGGCCGCACTTATTTCTCTGTATGAACCATTGCATTGTTTGATGAATCTGCGATTTAAAGGTGTGTGTGTGTGTGCCACAACTGTTCCCCCTGTTGGCTCACGCCCCTCCCCGCAGGACTCTACAAATGGGCCCTCACACTGCACCCAAATGATGCTGCTTCTGCCAGGATTAATTTAGGGCCTTCCACCTTCCGAGTACATGGTCCCCCAGATGAAGATACGAATAAAGAAAAACACAATTTAGCAAAACGTGACCGAAAATAGGGGCAAACATTTAAAAGGCAACAGGTTTAATTACTTCTAAAATTGTAGATTTGATAGAACAAAATGGATACAGAAAAACAAGTATTTCAGCTCTAAAGATCCTCCTCTGTCTATCTCCCCCCCCCCCCCCTAGGATTGAAGCAGGGGGTCTCCGGAGCTGAACCCCATTCATTTCAGTTCGGGGGACCCCATGCTTCCGGAGTTACTTCTGTAGGAGGTGCCGGTAGTCGCACTACTCGGCTGGCTGGGTTCACGTAATGGCGGCACAAGCTCCAGCACCCTGCAGGCCAATAGGAAGCCATAATATCCATCAGTGCGGCTTCCTTTTGGCCCACGTGACGCGGGAGGTTTAAACTTTGCTCCAGATAACGGCACCCCCTTTAGGAGGTTTGTATCTCTGAAAGCAGGGGGTCTCGGGAGCGGATATTAATGGGGTTCAGCTCCGGAGACCCCCTACTTCATATATATATATTTCTCCTTTAATGCCATGTTCTGTTCTGTAGTAAATGTGATGTTGCTTAACACATGCGTCTACTTAATTTAAGGACATGCTATATATGCGATCGCTCTGTATTGAATATGGACCTAAATTTTTATTGCAGTCTTTAGTTCCAGTTGCTCCTATGTGGGGCTGCCATATTTTGCCACGCATGCGGCGGAGGAGGTTTCTCGGTGTAAAGCTATTGTGCATTCACAGCTGCAACGAGTGAAGCCAGTGAAGGAGATATCCGGGGACCAGTCTCCGGCCATGGAGGGAGCCATGCAGCTTCTGACCCGGGATGGCCACAGCGTTTCCCACAATTCCAAGCGGCACTACCACGACGCCTTTGTCTGCATGAACCGAATGCGCCAGCGGGGACTTCTGTGCGACATTGTGCTCCACGTGGGGACCAAGGAGATCAAAGGTCACAAAGTGGTGCTGGCGTCCTGCAGCCCTTATTTCCACGCCATGTTTACAAGTAAGTGTCTCCCACGTACAAGGGCGATATCGGGCACAGGTTGCTCGCTCGACGCCATGCACTCCGTCGCGTGCGACTACTCGATCTGCAGCCTAACACAGGCGTGGGCAACTCCAGCCTCCAGAGCTACCAACAGGTCCGATTTTTAAGGCTATCCCTGCTTCAGCACAAGTGGCTCAGTCAAAGACTGTACAATTCAAACACTGAGCCACTGATGGAGCTACCTGTGCTGAAGCAGGGATATCCTTAAGACCTGTTGGTGGCCCTTGAGGACTGGCGTTGCCCACCCCCTGATCTAAGACGTAATGGTTATACATAATGCAAAGGAAAACTGTACCACTAACGGATGCAAACTTTGATAAAATCCTATTGCTTACTGTGCACCACTTTAACCCAGATTTAGCTTTAAAAGCTGTGCAAAATAGCACGCATAGGCGTACAAGGATTCGTGTTCAAATGAATAAGAAACAGTTACATACTGCTCATTTGCATGTCATTACCCAGAATCCCTGGTGGCAGTGGAAACCTTGTATGCTGAGTTTCTATGGGGGAACAGCAGGGGTGTGGACCTGTCTGAGATGTGCCAATTATAAGACCGCGCTGCGTAACCGCTTTCCCAGCGGTTTCATTAAATGACACACTGCAGCAAGGAAATGTGGCTCACGACACCTTGATACAAATAGGCGTGACATGTCCGTGGTGCCCTTACACGCAATGTAACTTTGCAATGACGGTTTGCGTTAATCCCTTCGTTCCTAGGTTTTCTCTCCTTCGTTCCACGTGCAAAAAAATTCTATAGATCTAGATTATCAGATAATAAGGCGTTTTATCTCCTTGTCTGAAATGTTGCTCTCCTGACCCGAGCATGCGAGACGTAACCAAGCCACTTGGCTGAACCAACAACCTACTGTACTGCGTTCTTGACCTGCTTGTTGAATATCACTGCAGTATGTCTGCAAAGGTGCTGGGTGATCTTGACTATAGGTGCTGGGTGATCTTGACTATAGGTGCTGGGTGATCTTGACTATAGGTGCTGGGTGATCTTGACTATAGGTGCTGGGTGATCTTGACTATAGGTGCTGGGTGATCTTGACTATAGGTGCTGGGTGATCTTGACTATAGGTGCTGGGTGATCTTGACTATAGGTGCTGGGTGATCTTGACTATAGGTGCTGGGTGATCTTGACTATAGGTGCCTTTTCTAAAATCCGAGCGAGCCTGGGGGCTTTATAATCTGGAAAGTGCATTCTATGCAATGTTATGTGGAGTCTGAGGTTGTGTGTATATATATATATATATATATATATATATATATATAAAAAAAATGTTCAACATGTAGGCTGAGCCAGACTTGGGGGGCGGGCTGGCCTGGGTGGGCAGGTGGTGGGGGGGGAAGGGGGAATTGCCCCCTGGGCTGGTCAGATTTAAAAAAAAGTTGGTCCGGTTCCAAAAAAGAAAGAAGCGGGGTTGCTGACTGCAGATTCTGGCCATTAGGTGGCGCTGCAGAGCTCAAATGGCAGCTCCTCCCAGGCTCTTCAGGCTCCCCTCTGCAGTGTGCTGGTAATGGTAAGTGTGTGTGACTGTGTGACTGTGTGACTGTGTGACTGTGTGACTGTGTGACTGTGTGTGTGTGTGACTGTGTGTGACACGGTGTGTGTGTGACACTGTGTGTGTGTGTGACACTGTGTGTGTGTGTGTGACACTGTGTGTGTGTGGGTGTGACTCCCAAAAGATTTGGAAGAAGTGTGTGCAACAACGTTCTTCTCTGGCGTGTGTTCGGCGGACGGCCGCAGTGCACCTCACGGCCTGACAAAATATATAGGGGAAAATGGGCATCCATGTAAATAAAATCAAGATGTTTTCTTCAAGCTGGAGACCGGTCCTATTAGGTCCAAAACATCTCTTACATTCTTGTCATTTTGGTGGACAGAATAAAAGATCTTGATTTTTATTTACTGTAGTGCTGTGGATCTCCCTTTTTTTCGTGTCTGTCTTTTTCTCTCTCTCTCTCTCTTTCTTGCTCTCTCTCTTTCTTTCTCTCTTTCTTTCTCTCTTTCTTTCTCTCTCTCTTTCTTTCTCTCTCTCTTTCTCTCTCTCTCTCTCTCTTTCTCTCTCTCTTTCTCTCTCACTCTCTCTCTCTCTCTTCTCTCTCTCTCTCTCTCTCTCTCTCTCTCTCTCTCTCTCTCTCTCTCTCTCTTCTTCTCTCTCTCTCTCTTCTCTCTCTCTCTCTCTCTCTCTTCTCGTCTTCTCTCTCTCTCTCTCTCTCTCTCTCTCTCTCTCTCTCTCTCTCTCGTTAATGCTGAAACATGCCATTTTTTATATATATATATCTCTATATCATGCACCGTGCCTTTGGTGTGTGTATTTTGGTCTGTTAGTGTGTGTGGTATGTGAGTACATGTGTATATCTAGAGTATTTGCATGTGTACGGAGCTTGTCTGTTGTATGGTGCATGTGGCGTCTGTGTGGTGTATGTGGGCCGCCTAGTTCCCGGGCCAGTTGGTTCGGCTTGCCCCCATGGGGCTAAAATTTGCCAGGCAGCCCCTGCAAGCCTCCACTCTGCACATCTATTTTGTGTGTATTGGGGAGATGACAAGCAAGTGGACTCTTGTGCTTGTGGCAGATCAAGGCTGATTTCCAGATGTTTTCTGTGTTACAGATGAGATGAGCGAGAGCCGTCAGACACATGTGACCTTGCACGACATTGACCCACAGGCACTGGAGCAGCTGGTACAATATGCATACACAGCGGAGATTGTGGTGGGAGAGGGGAATGTGCAGGTAGGTAGGCACTGTTATTGGCACATTAAAATAAAGAAAACAGAATGAATCTAATATGCAATGCATTAGTCATATAATGCACATGCAGAAGCCAGTTTATTCTAGTATGTCTACAGGTGGACATTCTTTATAAAATGCACATACATTGTAACTTTACTCCTGATGGAGGTCCCACCTTTGGGCTGAAACGCAGACTACAATAGTTGGTAATTGGGAGGACCTGCGGAGTCTTTAAGGTCATCTCATCACTCTGCAGCCGGTCTGATACGTCCAGTCACAAATGACATCACAGATACAAGATGGCTGACACCTGAGTTAACGATGCCGTTTTATTTCGTCTTTATATTTATTTGGTTTTCAAGGTTTATACATATAATTTTTATTTTTTATTTTTTTTGAGGCTTCATTTAAAATAAATAAATAAATCCGGTAGAGGGAAGGACTTCTGAATATGTGTCGGATGGAACGGGATATGTTTATGGCACGGTGCATGTGCCGGAACAGGGTATGTTTATGGCATGGTGCATGTGGCGGAACAGGATATGTTTATGGCATGGTGCATGTGCCGGAACAGGATATGTTTATGGCACGGTGCATGTGCCGGAACAGGATATGTTTATGGCACGGTGCATGTGCCGGAACAGGATATGTTTATGGCACGGTGCATGTGCCGGAACAGGATATGTTTATGGCACGGTGCATGTGCCGGAACAGGATATGTTTATGGCACGGTGCATGTGCCGGAACAGGATATGTTTATGGCACGGTGCATGTGCCGGAACAGGATATGTTTATGGCATGGTGCATGTGCCGGAACAGGATATGTTTATGGCACGGTGCATGTGCCGGAACAGGATATGTTTATGGCACGGTGCATGTGCCGGAACAGGATATGTTTATGGCACGGTGCATGTGCCGGAACAGGGTATGTTTATGGCATGGTGCATGTGGCGGAACAGGATATGTTTATGGCACGGTGCATGTGCCGGAACAGGATATGTTTATGGCACGGTGCATGTGCCGGAACAGGATATGTTTATGGCACGGTGCATGTGCCGGAACAGGATATGTTTATGGCATGGTGCATGTGCCGGAACAGGATATGTTTATGGCACGGTGCATGTGCCGGAACAGGATATGTTTATGGCATGGTGCATGTGCCGGAACAGGATATGTTTATGGCACGGTGCATGTGCCGGAACAGGATATGTTTATGGCATGGTGCATGTGCCGGAACAGGGTATGTTTATGGCACGGTGCATGTGCCGGAACAGGATATGTTTATGGCACGGTGCATGTGCTGGAACAGGATATGTTTATGGCACGGTGCATGTGCCGGAACAGGATATGTTTATGGCACGGTGCATGTGCCGGAACAGGATATGTTTATGGCACGGTGCATGTGCCGGAACAGGATATGTTTATGGCACGGTGCATGTGCCGGAACAGGATATGTTTATGGCACGGTGCATGTGCCGGAACAGGATATGTTTATGGCACGGTGCATGTGCCGGAACAGGATATGTTTATGGCACGGTGCATGTGCCGGAACAGGATATGTTTATGGCACGGTGCATGTGCCGGAACAGGATATGTTTATGGCACGGTGCATGTGCCGGAACAGGATATGTTTATGGCACGGTGCATGTGCCGGAACAGGATATGTTTATGGCATGGTGCATGTGCCGGAACAGGATATGTTTATGGCATGGTGCATGTGCCGGAACAGGATATGTTTATGGCATGGTGCATGTGCCGGAACAGGATATGTTTATGGCATGGTGCATGTGCCGGAACAGGATATGTTTATGGCATGGTGCAGGTGCCGGAACAGGATATGTTTATGGCATGGTGCATGTGGCGGAACAGGATATGTTTATGGCATGGTGCATGTGCCGGAACAGGATATGTTTATGGCACGGTGCATGTGCCGGAACAGGATATGTTTATGGCACGGTGCATGTGCCGGAACAGGATATGTTTATGGCACGGTGCATGTGCCGGAACAGGATATGTTTATGGCACGGTGCATGTGCCGGAACAGGATATGTTTATGGCACGGTGCATGTGCCGGAACAGGATATGTTTATGGCACGGTGCATGTGCCGGAACAGGATATGTTTATGGCACGGTGCATGTGCCGGAACAGGATATGTTTATGGCACGGTGCATGTGCCGGAACAGGATATGTTTATGGCACGGTGCATGTGCCGGAACAGGATATGTTTATGGCACGGTGCATGTGCCGGAACAGGATATGTTTATGGCACGGTGCATGTGCCGGAACAGGATATGTTTATGGCACGGTGCATGTGCCGGAACAGGATATGTTTATGGCACGGTGCATGTGCCGGAACAGGATATGTTTATGGCACGGTGCATGTGCCGGAACAGGATATGTTTATGGCATGGTGCATGTGCCGGAACAGGATATGTTTATGGCATGGTGCATGTGCCGGAACAGGATATGTTTATGGCACGGTGCATGTGCCGGAACAGGATATGTTTATGGCACGGTGCATGTGCCGGAACAGGATATGTTTATGGCACGGTGCATGTGCCGGAACAGGATATGTTTATGGCACGGTGCATGTGCCGGAACAGGATATGTTTATGGCATGGTGCATGTGCCGGAACAGGATATGTTTATGCACGGTGCATGTGCCGGAACAGGATATGTTTATGGCACGGTGCATGTGCCGGAACAGGATATGTTTATGGCATGGTGCATGTGCCGGAACAGGATATGTTTATGGCATGGTGCATGTGCCGGAACAGGATATGTTTATGGCATGAATATAGAGAAAGAAAGAATCCCTTTAGTGTGGCACTAGAGAGGTTCACCCTAATTAAAACTTACATTTTATTATACCTGATTAAAATAAATTGTTTGGAATAACCACATACAAAAAACAAACATACAATGATATTAAAAGACGGAGAGGTGTGATAGGGTGTTTAGTGGAGGTATAATTATATATAAATACCTCTCTAATACTTAATGGACCCTATAGTAAGGGTGATCGCTATACTGGATATGTATAGATATATATCTCAGACCCCTAGCCAAAAGCAATGGAAGGAGGTATAGGCAGATGAATATGCTTAGCTGTTGAATGTGAGACTGAGTATATTGCTGGCTGAGTTGAAGCAGCCACTACTCACTGCACATAGTGTCATAAAATAAACTGTTGTAAGCTTTATTGTGACAGGTCTAGTATGAGGCCAGCCACATTCACTGCAGATATATAGTTGTAGATCAACCCTAGGGTCTGAGTGCTCTTGCTGCCCACGAACGCAGTCTACGAAGCACTCAGACAGTATATCACACACACCTCCCCGATGAGCCGACGTCACGTGACGGTGACGTCAGACGTACCCTACGTACGTTTCACCGTAACTGGCTTCATCGGGGGCCTATGTTTATGGCATGGTGCATGTGCCGGAACAGGATATGTTTATGGCACGGTGCATGTGCCGGAACAGGATATGTTTATGGCACGGTGCATGTGCCGGAACAGGGGTGGACAACTCCAGTTATCAAGGGCTACCAACAGGTCAAGTTTTCAGGATATCCCTGCTTCAGCATAGGTGACCCAGTCAGTCCCCGCTGCAGCACATGTGGCACAGTCGGCGATGACGCAGGGAAAACCTGACCTGTTGGTAGCCCTTGAGAACTGGAGTTGGCCACCCCTGTGCCAGATACAGTGGCCCTGCCTTTCACCATTATCACCCAGCATACAGTGCTTCCACTGCAGCAGGGGATTCTGGGAAATGACATGCAAATGAGCACACTGTGTGTGCTCATTTGCATGTTATTTCCCAGAATCCCTTGCTACAGTCTAAGGTGTGTGTGTGTATACACACACACACACAGTTAGTTTAGAGCTGGGTCATTGTATGCATGTAGTAAGTTTAGACATCGTCTAGAAAGTTTTGGCAAATTACCAAAGTACCCCTTTTATTAAAGCGTTAGTTGAGGTCCCATGTTCTGCGTAACCCTGGCCTTTTATAAGCTATTGAGATGACACCATAATGGCAAGAAACCAGTACAGGAGTCGGGCGATTCGGTTGATGGGTTTTCCATTGTTCATTTAACTCCTACAGTGCATCAAATGCTCGGGTACCAAGGAGTCCTGTGTAGACTGATTTTTTTTTTTTTATTCCTCTTGACAAAGGGGTGTCCCCCGAAACTTTGAGCATTTCTCAGGTGTCGGTCCGTTTTGTGTGTGTGGTTATTTTTTTGCACTTTATCTGATATTGTTATATTCTCCGAGTCCCGTCAACATGGCTCCGTGGCATCATGTTGCCATGAAAACGGGACGTCACGTGGCGCCATACGGCGTACCGTTGTCATAGCAACTTGACATCGCATGGCGCAGTCATGGCAATGCAGCGCCATTTGCCGCCGCAGAGCCAAGTCGACCGGACCTTACAGGGGGGGATGCCGCCGCTGCCGGAGAAGGTAAGAGAAGTAAATCTATAAATTAAAATTAAATTTAAAAAAATGAAATTTAATGGCAAAAAGTCTCCAGGTTAGCCTTCAATAGAAGGTGGCAACCCTGGAATGGGAGACATTAAAAGTGACATTAGGAGCCCCGAAGAGCTTACAATCTAACTGTTGGGGGGGGGCCTAGTAGGAATTTACACCTCCTGCATATTGTAAATTGACCATTTTTTGAGTGCACCACCCACTGTTTTGAGTAAACCAATTCCAAGGTCACAGCCTGACCTCCAGCATTATTTCCATTCCAGACTCTTCTCCCAGCCGCCAGCCTTCTGCAGCTGAACGGGGTGAGAGACGCCTGCTGCAAGTTCCTCCTGAGCCAGCTGGACCCCTCCAACAGCCTGGGGATCCGCAGCTTCGCAGACACGCACTCCTGCAGCGACCTTCTCAAGTCGGCACACAAGTACGTCTTGCAGCACTTCGTGGAGGTGTCCAAGACTGAGGAGTTCATGCTGCTGCCGCTGAAGCAGGTAAACCTGGCTGCCGGTCCTGTTTTGCTTGGAGTAGCACTAGCTGTACCACTGACCACCCACTTTCATACACACGTGCTACCGCAGCCCACTTGTTTTGTGATTAGCAGACAATTCTTTAAACCAAGTTGTGTTGAAAAGATGTGTAATGCGGCAGGCATACGCTTATAGGGGTTTTCCATGTTAAAATGGATTTGAAGCAAAAGGTGACACGGTGTGCACATTGGCATGCCATTTCCCAGAATCCCTGGCTGCAGTGGAAGCATTGTATGCTGGGAGATAATGGCAAAAGCAGGGGTGCAGACATTTGAATGTGCTCACAAGTGGTATTTTTAGTTACTGTTATTAGCAGAGGAATACAGCTGACACTTCTCCATTAGAGGGGGCAAACGCTTTGGTTTTTGGTACGTCCTTGTTACATTTGGCAGACAGGAGATTATAGGCTGTTTAATGGGACAGCAGAAGAGATCTTCACAGCTGTAGGTTCTCTGTGAGTAATCCCTCGCCAGCCTCTTCACTAATGAGAGTGAGACTCCGCCTCAAGCTATAAAAACAACTGGTCTGCGCTGATCGCCGTTATTTTTGTACGTCTTTTTACTTAATATTTCCAACATTTTTTTCACCTGAGCGATGATGCATCAGATTTTAATAATGGCTTTGGAAAGGGCAAGAAGTGCTCTTTTCAAACTGTCTGGGAGGGTAAAATGGTGCTCTCCCCAGTGCCCGGTGCAGGATAAACGCTTCTATTGAACAGCACCTATAGCCACGATACATCAGGCATAGGTGTCTGTTTTTCTGGATATTCATTGTGCTGACGTTATAGTCCTATTTTGGACTACATTTGGCAACCTGCCATATAGAGACCCCCTATGGGTCATCAGCACTATTATTTTCAGTTCACCTTACTCACTACATTTATCGGTACTATTCCATTTTAATAGTAATCCTTCAAGTATTTTAACGCAATCATTATCATCGTTTGGTCCAGTCTTTCTCCTCTGTACTGCACATTCAGCAGGGTACTCTCTCCTTTTCAGACTCCGAGCACACTATATAGGGCCTTATCTGTATGTCCAGTGTCTTTGCCTCATACAGTGTCCTTTGTGTTTGTTAAACGCTTCTATTGCAACCTCAAAAGCTTAAAGACCTAAGAAAATAATCATTTTTTCACATTGACAATAAATGCAAATACGAGACCGGATATGCTCAGGGGGCGAGAGACTAATACGAGACCGGATATGCTCAGGGGGCGAGAGATTAATACGGGACCGGATATGCTCAGGGGGCGAGAGACTAATACGAGACCGGATATGCTCAGGGGGCGAGAGACTAATACGAGACCGAATAAGCTCGGGGCGAGAGACTAATACGAGACCGGATATGCTCAGGGGGCGAGAGACTAATACGGGACCGGATATGCTCAGGGGGCGAGAGACTAATACGAGACCGGATATGCTCAGGGGGCGAGAGACTAATACGGGACCGGATATGCTCAGGGGGCGAGAGACTAATACGAGACCGGATATGCTCAGGGGGCGAGAGACTAATACGAGACCGGATATGCTCAGGGGGCGAGAGACTAATACGAGACCGGATATGCTCAGGGGGCGAGAGACTAATACGAGACCGGATATGCTCAGGGGGCGAGAGACTAATACGAGACCGGATATGCTCAGGGGGCGAGAGATTAATATGGGACCGGATATGCTCAGGGGGCGAGAGACTAATACGAGACCGGATATGCTCAGGGGGCGAGAGACTAATACGAGACCGGATATGCTCAGGGGGCGAGAGATTAATACGAGACCGGATATGCTCAGGGGGCGAGAGACGAACAGTACGAGTTAAAGTCGAACACAGTCTGCTGCTGGGGAGGTTTGCGCTTGTACAGGTACAGATGTACCAAACCTTAGCGGTTTTGGTTCCCGCGGCTGCTCGCCGTCACGTGACTGTCGTGGGCCAGAAGGATTAATGCTGCCGGGGGTCTCCTTCAAAAACCATGGACCCCACACTACTTTTATATCAATGAATTCCCCCAACATGTTTTACAAATGCACCATGATGCTTGTTATCAAGGTGCAGTCTGATAAGGAAAAATAGTCAAGGGCTGGCCAACACCAGTTCTCAAGGGCCACCAACAGGTCAGGTTTTCAGCATAACCCTGCTTCAGCACAGGTGGCTCAGTCTTCGATTGAGCCACATGTGCTGAATAGGGTTCCAGGTGTCCAGTATTGAACCGGGCTGTCCTGCATTTGGACACTGTCCAGTAAAAAATGAGGTAATACTGGACATGTATTTTTTTTATTTATTTTTTATTTATAAAATGTTTTACCGAGAAGTAATAGATTGAGAGTTACCTCTCGTTTTCACGTGTGTCCTGGGCATAGAGTTAAGACAAATAATACATGGTTACATAAGTGAATAGGGTTGAATAGTACAGTTACATAAGTGAATAGGGTTATACATTATATACAAGACATTGCATGCACAGTTAAAGATTATTTGTATTATGGGTGTATGAAACAGTTACAGACCAGATTAAAGTGTGAAACACCCTTAGTTTTGAAAAAACTTAGACTGGTGGTGGATGTGTGAGTCTCCGGCAGATTGTTCCAGATTTGGGGTGCACGGTAAGAGAAGGAGGAGCGGCCGGATACTTTGCTGAACCTTGGGACCATGAACAGTCTTTTGGAGTCTGATCTCAGATGATAAGTGCTGCGTGTGGTAGGGGTGAGGAGCTTGTTCAGGTAGCTGGGTAGCTTGCCCAGAAAGTATTTGAAGGCAAGACAGGAAAGGTGAACTTTGCGCCTAGACTCGAGTGATGACCAATCTAGTTCTTTGAGCATTTCGCAGTGATGTGTGCTGTAGTTGCACTGGAGAACAAACCGGCATATTGAATTGTAGAGGATGTCAAGTTTGCTAAGGTGGGTTTGAGGTGCCGAGCCATATACTATGTCTCTATAGTCGATAATTGGCATTAGCATCTGCTGTGCGATATGCTTTCTGACCAGCAGGTTTAGGGAGGATTTGTTCCTGTAAAGTACACCTAGCATAGGTTTTGGATGTCAGGGTATCAATGTGCAACCTGAATGTTAAGTGGGAGTCACAAATTGAATATTGTGAGCAGTGTTGGGAGAAGATGGGGCTATAGGTACTCCCAGGATGAGATTTATGTTTGTGGTTTGGGTTGCGTTTCGCTAATAAGTTAGTAGCACACCCCACAAAATCATTGAATGCATTTGCAATGTCAGTGGGGTTTGTCAGATTAATATCCCCCTTAGTGATATTACTTGGTTGTTGATGGCTAGAAGGCTGGAATATATTGTTGATAACCTTCCAGAAGTTAGCTGGGTTTGATGTATTCTGGAGGAGATTGTCTTGAGTAATATTGTGCTTTTGCATGCCTTGTTTGCCTTGTGCACATGTTCCGCAGGCATCTGTAGTGATTGAGATCCTTGGTAATGCCAGTTACCTTATAGCTTTTCCACAAGGCATCCCTGAACTGGTAGAGTGCTATAAGGTCAGTTGTAACCCACAGAAATCTCACATTGGAAGTTCCCACATCCCCAGCTGCAGGAGTTCCCAGTTGTGAAGGACGTAACAGATTCATTCCTAAAGAGTGGAGGGTTTTTGTTTTATCACCCACATTTCTTTGTGTTTTTTCTTTAGATCTATGAGTCACCTACCAGCTGCACGTCTGTCTCTAAATCTTATCTTAAAGTCATGCATATGAAAGCAGGCGGTAGGGATCTCGGGGGAGAACTGACATCGGAATGGCAATAGGGGTACAAGAGAAGATTGGGATGGGGTCCATTGTTCTGGGGTCTGTTACGCAGAAAGATAAGTCCTGCAGGGAAAATAGAGCCAAAAAGTTGATTCGAAAATGCCGTTGCATTTGTTTAGTAAATGTGCATTTAGCAAAAGTGGTTTTCTCTGTATTAATATGACCAAAAAAAGTTTGATGTACGAAAAGTCATGCACTATGAGTACTAATTTGCACACCATTACCCAGAATCCATAGCGGAAGTGTTGTGATGTGGGATCTCTGGGTTAAAGCAGCAGAACATGTAGCACTGCATGATTTATTTTTTTCATTACAGGATTGAAGCAGGGGGTCTCCAGAGCTGAACTGCATTCGTTTTCAGCTCCTGGGACCCCCCTGCTTCCAGAGATACTTACCTCTGTAGGGGGTGCGTAACATAATGGCGGCGTTTAAATGTCCTGCATCACGCGTGCCAATAGGAAGCCGTGATGTCATCCCTTGCCGCTCTCGCTCTTTATTTTCTTGCTATCCCCATCACTTTTCTGCAGCTCTTTCTTTCTTTCATCCAGCAAGCATTCACTTTTCCTCTTTGTGTACAGTGTATCTTGGAGCCAAAAGATTTCCTTTAACCCACGTCTCTCTTTTTAACTGTAGCGGTCTCTCTGTTCTCCCTGCCATCCCGCTGTCTTGCCCTCTCCTTACTCTTTCCTTCAGACCTCTCATGCCGCGGTTTGCCCCCTGCAGGTGCTGGATCTGATCTCCAGTGACAGTCTGAACGTCCCATCGGAGGAGGAGGTGTACAGAGCCGTTCTGAACTGGGTCAAACATGATGTGGATGGCAGGAGGCAGCATGTTCCCAGGGTGAGGAATTGTGGAAGGGTGTGCGAGTCTCACACAGAGTGCCGCCGTGAGTAATGTGCATATCCTGCATGTAAAGGTAATGTGTGAGCAGTGTGGGTCTCTACTTCATCTGTGGGATATACTGTATAGTGTATACAGTAAGTAGTAGGTAATGCTATCTGGTATACTGTCTAAGCATTGGATTACTGTTTTTTTGTATCTTTGCTATAACATGAGCAGTAGGTCACTTTCTCTTGTCTTTTTATAGCTTTATAGGTCACTTTCTTGACCAGCTTGAGCAGTGGGTAACTTTGTATCTGGCACAGTGTATGAGCAGTGGGTAACTCTCCCCCAGGTCTCTGGCACAGTGTATGAGCAGTGGGTAACACTCCCCCAGGTCTCTGGCACAGTGTATGAGCAGTGGGTAACTCTCCTCCACGTCTCTGGCATAGTGTATGAGCAGTGGGTAACTCTCCTCCACGTCTCTGGCATAGTGTATGAGCAGTGGGTAACTCTCCCCCAGGTCTCTGGCATAGTGTATGAGCAGTGGGTAACAGTCCCCCAGGTCTCTGGCATAGTGTATGAGCAGTGGGTAACTCTCCCCCAGGTCTCTGGCATAGTGTATGAGCAGTGGGTAACTTTGTATCTGGCATAGTGTATGAGCAGTGGGTAACTTTGTATCTGGCACAGTGTATGAGCAGTGGGTAACTCTCCCCCAGGTCTCTGGCATAGTGTATGAGCAGTGGGTAACACTCCCCCAGGTCTCTGGCATAGTGTATGAGCAGTGGGTAACTCTCCCCCAGGTCTCTGGCATAGTGTATGAGCAGTGGGTAACTCTCCCCCACGTCTCTGGCATAGTGTATGAGCAGTGGGTAACACTCCCCCAGGTCTCTGGCACAGTGTATGAGCAGTGGGTAACTCTCCCCCAGGTCTCTGGCATAGTGTATGAGCAGTGGGTAACTCTCCCCCAGGTCTCTGGCATAGTGTATGAGCAGTGGGTAACTCTCCCCCACGTCTCTGGCATAGTGTATGAGCAGTGGGTAACACTCCCCCAGGTCTCTGGCACAGTGTATGAGCAGTGGGTAACTCTCCTCCACGTCTCTGGCATAGTGTATGAGCAGTGGGTAACTCTCCTCCACGTCTCTGGCATAGTGTATGAGCAGTGGGTAACTCTCCCCCAGGTCTCTGGCATAGTGTATGAGCAGTGGGTAACTCTCCCCCAGGTCTCTGGCATAGTGTATGAGCAGTGGGTAACTTTGTATCTGGCATAGTGTATGAGCAGTGGGTAACTTTGTATCTGGCACAGTGTATGAGCAGTGGGTAACTCTCCCCCAGGTCTCTGGCATAGTGTATGAGCAGTGGCATAGTGTATGAGCAGTGGGTAACACTCCCCCAGGTCTCTGGCATAGTGTATGAGCAGTGGGTAACTCTCCCCCACGTCTCTGGCATAGTGTATGAGCAGTGGGTAACACTCCCCCAGGTCTCTGGCACAGTGTATGAGCAGTGGGTAACTCTCCCCCAGGTCTCTGGCATAGTGTATGAGCAGTGGGTAACTCTCCCCCAGGTCTCTGGCATAGTGTATGAGCAGTGGGTAACTCTCCCCCACGTCTCTGGCATAGTGTATGAGCAGTGGGTAACACTCCCCCAGGTCTCTGGCACAGTGTATGAGCAGTGGGTAACTCTCCTCCACGTCTCTGGCATAGTGTATGAGCAGTGGGTAACTCTCCTCCACGTCTCTGGCATAGTGTATGAGCAGTGGGTAACTCTCCCCCAGGTCTCTGGCATAGTGTATGAGCAGTGGGTAACAGTCCCCCAGGTCTCTGGCATAGTGTATGAGCAGTGGGTAACTCTCCCCCAGGTCTCTGGCATAGTGTATGAGCAGTGGGTAACTATATGTCTCTGGCATAGTGTATGAGCAGTGGGTAACTCTCCTCCACGTCTCTGGCACAGTGTATGAGCAGTGGGTAACTCTCCTCCACGTCTCTGGCACAGTATATGAGCAGTGGGTAACACTCCCTCAGGTCTCTGGCACAGTATATGAGCAGTGGGTAACACTCCCCCAGGTCTCTGGCATAGTGTATGAGCAGTGGGTAACACTCCCCCAGGTCTCTGGCATAGTGTATGAGCAGTGGGTAACTCTCCCCCAGGTCTCTGGCATAGTGTATGAGCAGTGGGTAAATCTCCCCCACGTCTCTGGCATAGTGTATGAGCAGTGGGTAACTCTCCCCCAGGTCTCTGGCACAGTGTATGAGCAGTGGGTAACTCTCCCCCAGGTCTCTGGCATAGTGTATGAGCAGTGGGTAACTCCCCCAGGTCTCTGGCATAGTGTATGAGCAGTGGGTAACTCTCCCCCAGGTCTCTGGCATAGTGTATGAGCAGTGGGTAACTCTCCCCCAGGTCTCTGGCATAGTGTATGAGCAGTGGGTAACTCTCCCCCAGGTCTCTGGCATAGTGTATGAGCAGTGGGTAACTCTCCCCCAGGTCTCTGGCATAGTGTATGAGCAGTGGGTAACTCTCCCCCAGGTCTCTGGCATAGTGTATGAGCAGTGGGTAACTCTCCCCCAGGTCTCTGGCATAGTGTATGAGCAGTGGGTAACTCTCCCCCAGGTCTCTGGCATAGTGTATGAGCAGTGGGTAACTCTCCCCCAGGTCTCTGGCACAGTGTATGAGCAGTGGGTAACACTCCCCCAGGTCTCTGGCACAGTGTATGAGCAGTGGGTAACTCTCCCCCAGGTCTCTGGCACAGTGTATGAGCAGTGGGTAACTCTCCCCCAGTTCTCTGGCATAGTGTATGAGCAGTGGGTAACTCTCCCCCAGGTCTCTGGCATAGTGTATGAGCAGTGGGTAACTCTCCCCCAGGTCTCTGGCACAGTGTATGAGCAGTGGGTAACTCTCCCCCAGGTCTCTGGCACAGTGTATGAGCAGTGGGTAACTCTCCCCCAGGTCTCTGGCACAGTGTATGAGCAGTGGGTAACTCTCCCCCAGGTCTCTGGCAGTGTGTATGAGCAGTGGGTAACACTCCCCCAGGTCTCTGGCACAGTGAATGAGCAGTGGGTAACTCTCCCCCAGGTCTCTGGCACAGTGTATGAGCAGTGGGTAACACTCCCCCAGGTCTCTGGCATAGTGTATGAGCAGTGGGTAACTCTCCCCCAGGTCTCTGGCATAGTGTATGAGCAGTGGGTAACTATAGGTCTCTGGCACAGTGTATGAGCAGTGGGTAACACTCCCCCAGGTCTCTGGCATAGTGTATGAGCAGTAGGTAACACTCCCCCAGGTCTCTGGCATAGTGTATGAGCAGTGGGTAACTATAGGTCTCTGGCATAGTGTATGAGCAGTGGGTAACACTCCCCCAGGTCTCTGGCACAGTGTATGAGCAGTGGGTAACACTCCCCAATGTCTCTGGCATAGTGTTTGAGCAGTGGGTAACTCTCCTCCAGGTCTCTGGTATAGTGTATGAGCAGTGGGTAACTCTCCCCCAGGTCTCTGGCACAGTGTATGAGCAGTGGGTAACTCTCCCCCAGGTCTCTGGCATAGTGTATGAGCAGTGGGTAACTCCCCCAGGTCTCTGGCACAGTGTATGAGCAGTGGGTAACTCCCCCAGGTCTCTGGCACAGTGTATGAGCAGTGGGTAACTCCCCCAGGTCTCTGGCACAGTGTATGAGCAGTGGGTAACACTTCCCCAGGTCTCTGGCACAGTGTATGAGCAGTGGGTAACACTCCCCCAGGTCTCTTTCATAGTGTATGAGCAGTGGGTAACACTTCCCCAGGTCTCTGGCACAGTGTATGAGCAGTGGGTAACACTCCCCCAGGTCTCTGGCATAGTGTATGAGCAGTGGGTAACACTCCCCCAGGTCTCTGGCACAGTGTATGAGCAGTGGGTAACACTCCCCCAGGTCTCTGGCATAGTGTATGAGCAGTGGGTAACACTCCCCCAGGTCTCTGGCATAGTGTATGAGCAGTGAGTAACTCTCCCCCAGGTCTCTGGCACAGTGTATGAGCAGTGGGTAACACTCCCCCAGGTCTCTGGCACAGTGTATGAGCAGTGGGTAACACTCCCCCAGGTCTCTGGCATAGTGTATGAGCAGTGGGTAACTATAGGTCTCTGGCATAGTGTATGAGCAGTGGGTAACACTCCCCTAGGTCTCTGGCATAGTGTATGAGCAGTGGGTAACTATAGGTCTCTGGCATAGTGTATGAGCAGTGGCATAGTGTATGAGCAGTGGGTAACACTCCCCCAGGTCTCTGGCACAGTGTATGAGCAGTGGGTAACACTCCCCCAGGTCTCTGGCATAGTGTATGAGCAGTGGGTAACTATAGGTCTCTGGCACAGTGTATGAGCAGTGGGTAACTCTCCCCCAGGTCTCTGGCACAGTGTATGAGCAGTGGGTAACACTCCCCCAGGTCTCTGGCATAGTGTATGAGCAGTGGGTAACACTCCCCCAGGTCTCTAGCACAGTGTATGAGCAGTGGGTAACTCTCCCCCAGGTCTCTGGCATAGTGTATGAGCAGTGGGTAACACTCCCCCAGGTCTCTGGCATAGTGTATGAGCAGCGGGTAACTATAGGTCTCTGGCATAGTGTATGAGCAGTGGGTAACACTCCCCCAGGTCTCTGGCATAGTGTATGAGCAGTGGGTAACACTCCCCCAGGTCTCTGGCATAGTGTATGAGCAGTGGGTAACACTCCCCCAGGTCTCTGGCATAGTGTATGAGCAGTGGGTAACACTCCCCCAGGTCTCTGGCATAGTGTATGAGCAGTGGGTAACACTCCCCCAGGTCTCTGGCATAGTGTATGAGCAGTGGGTAACTCTCCCCCAGGTCTCTGGCACAGTGTATGAGCAGTGGGTAACACTCCCCCAGGTCTCTGGCATAGTGTATGAGCAGTGGGTAACTCTCCCCCAGGTCTCTGGCATAGTGTATGAGCAGTGGGTAACGCTCCCCCACGTCTCTGGCATAGTGTATGAGCAGTGGGTAACACTCCCCCAGGTCTCTGGCATAGTGTATGAGCAGTGGGTAACACTCCCCCAGGTCTCTGGCATAGTGTATGAGCAGTGGGTAACGCTCCCCCAGGTCTCTGGCATAGTGTATGAGCAGTGGGTAACGCTCCCCCACGTCTCTGGCATAGTGTATGAGCAGTGGGTAACACTCCCCCAGGTCTCTGGCATAGTGTATGAGCAGTGGGTAACACTCCCCCAGGTCTCTGGCATAGTGTATGAGCAGTGGGTAACACTCCCCCAGGTCTCTGGCACAGTGTATGAGCAGTGGGTAACACTCCCCCAGGTCTCTGGCATAGTGTATGAGCAGTGGGTAACGCTCCCCCACGTCTCTGGCATAGTGTATGAGCAGTGGGTAACACTCCCCCAGGTCTCTGGCATAGTGTATGAGCAGTGGGTAACACTCCCCCAGGTCTCTGGCATAGTGTATGAGCAGTGGGTAACGCTCCCCCAGGTCTCTGGCATAGTGTATGAGCAGTGGGTAACGCTCCCCCACGTCTCTGGCATAGTGTATGAGCAGTGGGTAACACTCCCCCAGGTCTCTGGCATAGTGTATGAGCAGTGGGTAACACTCCCCCAGGTCTCTGGCATAGTGTATGAGCAGTGGGTAACACTCCCCCAGGTCTCTGGCACAGTGTATGAGCAGTGGGTAACACTCCCCCAGGTCTCTGGCATAGTGTATGAGCAGTGGGTAACACTCCCCCAGGTCTCTGGTACAGTGTATGAGCAGTGGGTAACACTCCCCCAGGTCTCTGGCATAGTGTATGAGCAGTGGGTAACTCTCCCCCAGGTCTCTGGCACAGTGTATGAGCAGTGGGTAACACTCCCCCAGGTCTCTGGCACAGTGTATGAGCAGTGGGTAACACTCCCCCAGGTCTCTGGCACAGTGTATGAGCAGTGGGTAACTCTCCCCCAGGTCTCTGGCATAGTGTATGAGCAGTGGGTAACACTCCCCCAGGTCTCTAGCACAGTGTATGAGCAGTGGGTAACTATAGGTCTCTGGCATAGTGTATGAGCAGTGGGTAACACTCCCCCAGGTCTCTAGCACAGTGTATGAGCAGTGGGTAACTATAGGTCTCTGGCATAGTGTATGAGCAGTGGGTAACACTCCCCCAGGTCTCTGGCATAGTGTATGAGCAGTGGGTAACTTTCCCCCAGGTCTCTGGCATAGTGTATGAGCAGTGGGTATCACTCCCCCAGGTCTCTGGCACAGTGTATGAGCAGTGGGTAACACTCCCCCAGGTCTCTGGCACAGTGTATGAGCAGTGGGTAACTCTCCCCCAGGTCTCTGGCACAGTGTATGAGCAGTGGGTAACACTCCCCCAGGTCTCTGGCATAGTGTATGAGCAGTGGGTAACACTCCCCCAGGTCTCTAGCACAGTGTATGAGCAGTGGGTAACTATAGGTCTCTGGCATAGTGTATGAGCAGTGGGTAACACTTCCCCAGGTCTCTGGCATAGTGTATGAGCAGTGGGTAACTATTGGTCTCTGGCATAGTGTATGAGCAGTGGGTAACACTCCCCCAGGTCTCTGGCACAGTGTATGAGCAGTGGGTAACACTGCCCCAGGTCTCTGGCACAGTGTATGAGCAGTGGGTAACACTCCCCCAGGTCTCTGGCATAGTGTATGAGCAGCGGGTAACTATAGGTCTCTGGCATAGTGTATGAGCAGTGGGTAACTCTCCCCCAGGTCTCTGGCACAGTGTATGAGCAGTGGGTAACTCTCCCCCAGGTCTCTGGCATAGTGTATGAGCAGTGGGTAACACTCCCCCAGGTCTCTGGCATAGTGTATGAGCAGTGGGTAACACTCCCCCAGGTCTCTGGCATAGTGTATGAGCAGTGGGTAACACTCCCCCAGGTCTCTGGCATAGTGTATGAGCAGTGGGTAACTCTCCCCCAGGTCTCTGGCACAGTGTATGAGCAGTGGGTAACACTCCCCCAGGTCTCTGGCACAGTGTATGAGCAGTGGGTAACACTCCCCCAGGTCTCTGGCATAGTGTATGAGCAGTGGGTAACTATAGGTCTCTGGCATAGTGTATGAGCAGTGGGTAACACTCCCCTAGGTCTCTGGCATAGTGTATGAGCAGTGGGTAACTATAGGTCTCTGGCATAGTGTATGAGCAGTGGCATAGTGTATGAGCAGTGGGTAACACTCCCCCAGGTCTCTGGCACAGTGTATGAGCAGTGGGTAACACTCCCCCAGGTCTCTGGCATAGTGTATGAGCAGTGGGTAACTATAGGTCTCTGGCACAGTGTATGAGCAGTGGGTAACTCTCCCCCAGGTCTCTGGCACAGTGTATGAGCAGTGGGTAACACTCCCCCAGGTCTCTGGCATAGTGTATGAGCAGTGGGTAACACTCCCCCAGGTCTCTAGCACAGTGTATGAGCAGTGGGTAACTCTCCCCCAGGTCTCTGGCATAGTGTATGAGCAGTGGGTAACACTCCCCCAGGTCTCTGGCATAGTGTATGAGCAGCGGGTAACTATAGGTCTCTGGCATAGTGTATGAGCAGTGGGTAACACTCCCCCAGGTCTCTGGCATAGTGTATGAGCAGTGGGTAACACTCCCCCAGGTCTCTGGCATAGTGTATGAGCAGTGGGTAACACTCCCCCAGGTCTCTGGCATAGTGTATGAGCAGTGGGTAACACTCCCCCAGGTCTCTGGCATAGTGTATGAGCAGTGGGTAACACTCCCCCAGGTCTCTGGCATAGTGTATGAGCAGTGGGTAACTCTCCCCCAGGTCTCTGGCACAGTGTATGAGCAGTGGGTAACACTCCCCCAGGTCTCTGGCATAGTGTATGAGCAGTGGGTAACTCTCCCCCAGGTCTCTGGCATAGTGTATGAGCAGTGGGTAACGCTCCCCCACGTCTCTGGCATAGTGTATGAGCAGTGGGTAACACTCCCCCAGGTCTCTGGCATAGTGTATGAGCAGTGGGTAACACTCCCCCAGGTCTCTGGCATAGTGTATGAGCAGTGGGTAACGCTCCCCCAGGTCTCTGGCATAGTGTATGAGCAGTGGGTAACGCTCCCCCACGTCTCTGGCATAGTGTATGAGCAGTGGGTAACACTCCCCCAGGTCTCTGGCATAGTGTATGAGCAGTGGGTAACTTTCCCCCAGGTCTCTGGCATAGTGTATGAGCAGTGGGTATCACTCCCCCAGGTCTCTGGCACAGTGTATGAGCAGTGGGTAACACTCCCCCAGGTCTCTGGCACAGTGTATGAGCAGTGGGTAACTCTCCCCCAGGTCTCTGGCACAGTGTATGAGCAGTGGGTAACACTCCCCCAGGTCTCTGGCATAGTGTATGAGCAGTGGGTAACACTCCCCCAGGTCTCTAGCACAGTGTATGAGCAGTGGGTAACTATAGGTCTCTGGCATAGTGTATGAGCAGTGGGTAACACTTCCCCAGGTCTCTGGCATAGTGTATGAGCAGTGGGTAACTATTGGTCTCTGGCATAGTGTATGAGCAGTGGGTAACACTCCCCCAGGTCTCTGGCACAGTGTATGAGCAGTGGGTAACACTGCCCCAGGTCTCTGGCACAGTGTATGAGCAGTGGGTAACACTCCCCCAGGTCTCTGGCATAGTGTATGAGCAGCGGGTAACTATAGGTCTCTGGCATAGTGTATGAGCAGTGGGTAACTCTCCCCCAGGTCTCTGGCACAGTGTATGAGCAGTGGGTAACTCTCCCCCAGGTCTCTGGCATAGTGTATGAGCAGTGGGTAACACTCCCCCAGGTCTCTGGCATAGTGTATGAGCAGTGGGTAACACTCCCCCAGGTCTCTGGCATAGTGTATGAGCAGTGGGTAACACTCCCCCAGGTCTCTGGCATAGTGTATGAGCAGTGGGTAACTCTCCCCCAGGTCTCTGGCACAGTGTATGAGCAGTGGGTAACACTCCCCCAGGTCTCTGGCACAGTGTATGAGCAGTGGGTAACACTCCCCCAGGTCTCTGGCATAGTGTATGAGCAGTGGGTAACTCTCCCCCAGGTCTCTGGCATAGTGTATGAGCAGTGGGTAACACTCCCCCAGGTCTCTAGCACAGTGTATGAGCAGTGGGTAACTATAGGTCTCTGGCACAGTGTATGAGCAGTGGGTAACACTCCCCCAGGTCTCTGGCACAGTGTATGAGCAGTGGGTAACTCTCCCCCAGGTCTCTGGCACAGTGTATGAGCAGTGGGTAACACTCCCCCAGGTCTCTGGCATAGTGTATGAGCAGTGGGTAACACTCCCCCAGATCTCTAGCACAGTGTATGAGCAGTGGGTAACTATAGGTCTCTGGCATAGTGTATGAGCAGTGGGTAACACTCCCCCAGGTCTCTGGCATAGTGTATGAGCAGTGGGTAACTTTCCCCCAGGTCTCTGGCATAGTGTATGAGCAGTGGGTAACACTCCCCCAGGTCTCTAGCACAGTGTATGAGCAGTGGGTAACTATAGGTCTCTGGCATAGTGTATGAGCAGTGGGTAACACTCCCCCAGGTCTCTGGCATAGTGTATGAGCAGTGGGTAACTTTCCCCCAGGTCTCTGGCATAGTGTATGAGCAGTGGGTAACACTCCCCCAGGTCTCTAGCACAGTGTATGAGCAGTGGGTAACTCTCCCCCAGGTCTCTGGCATAGTGTATGAGCAGTGGGTAACTATAGGTCTCTGGCACAGTGTATGAGCAGTGGGTAACACTCCCCCAGGTCTCTGGCATAGTGTATGAGCAGTAGGTAACACTCCCCCAGGTCTCTGGCATAGTGTATGAGCAGTGGGTAACTATAGGTCTCTGGCATAGTGTATGAGCAGTGGGTAACACTCCCCCAGGTCTCTGGCACAGTGTATGAGCAGTGGGTAACACTCCCCAATGTCTCTGGCATAGTGTTTGAGCAGTGGGTAACTCTCCTCCAGGTCTCTGGTATAGTGTATGAGCAGTGGGTAACTCTCCCCCAGGTCTCTGGCACAGTGTATGAGCAGTGGGTAACTCTCCCCCAGGTCTCTGGCATAGTGTATGAGCAGTGGGTAACTCCCCCAGGTCTCTGGCACAGTGTATGAGCAGTGGGTAACTCCCCCAGGTCTCTGGCACAGTGTATGAGCAGTGGGTAACTCCCCCAGGTCTCTGGCACAGTGTATGAGCAGTGGGTAACACTTCCCCAGGTCTCTGGCACAGTGTATGAGCAGTGGGTAACGCTCCCCCACGTCTCTGGCATAGTGTATGAGCAGTGGGTAACGCTCCCCCACGTCTCTGGCATAGTGTATGAGCAGTGGGTAACACTCCCCCAGGTCTCTTTCATAGTGTATGAGCAGTGGGTAACACTTCCCCAGGTCTCTGGCACAGTGTATGAGCAGTGGGTAACACTCCCCCAGGTCTCTGGCATAGTGTATGAGCAGTGGGTAACACTCCCCCAGGTCTCTGGCACAGTGTATGAGCAGTGGGTAACACTCCCCCAGGTCTCTGGCATAGTGTATGAGCAGTGGGTAACACTCCCCCAGGTCTCTGGCATAGTGTATGAGCAGTGAGTAACTCTCCCCCAGGTCTCTGGCACAGTGTATGAGCAGTGGGTAACACTCCCCCAGGTCTCTGGCACAGTGTATGAGCAGTGGGTAACACTCCCCCAGGTCTCTGGCATAGTGTATGAGCAGTGGGTAACTATAGGTCTCTGGCATAGTGTATGAGCAGTGGGTAACACTCCCCTAGGTCTCTGGCATAGTGTATGAGCAGTGGGTAACTATAGGTCTCTGGCATAGTGTATGAGCAGTGGCATAGTGTATGAGCAGTGGGTAACACTCCCCCAGGTCTCTGGCACAGTGTATGAGCAGTGGGTAACACTCCCCCAGGTCTCTGGCATAGTGTATGAGCAGTGGGTAACTATAGGTCTCTGGCACAGTGTATGAGCAGTGGGTAACTCTCCCCCAGGTCTCTGGCACAGTGTATGAGCAGTGGGTAACACTCCCCCAGGTCTCTGGCATAGTGTATGAGCAGTGGGTAACACTCCCCCAGGTCTCTAGCACAGTGTATGAGCAGTGGGTAACTCTCCCCCAGGTCTCTGGCATAGTGTATGAGCAGTGGGTAACACTCCCCCAGGTCTCTGGCATAGTGTATGAGCAGCGGGTAACTATAGGTCTCTGGCATAGTGTATAAGCAGTGGGTAACACTCCCCCAGGTCTCTGGCATAGTGTATGAGCAGTGGGTAACACTCCCCCAGGTCTCTGGCATAGTGTATGAGCAGTGGGTAACACTCCCCCAGGTCTCTGGCATAGTGTATGAGCAGTGGGTAACACTCCCCCAGGTCTCTGGCATAGTGTATGAGCAGTGGGTAACACTCCCCCAGGTCTCTGGCATAGTGTATGAGCAGTGGGTAACTCTCCCCCAGGTCTCTGGCACAGTGTATGAGCAGTGGGTAACACTCCCCCAGGTCTCTGGCATAGTGTATGAGCAGTGGGTAACTCTCCCCCAGGTCTCTGGCATAGTGTATGAGCAGTGGGTAACGCTCCCCCACGTCTCTGGCATAGTGTATGAGCAGTGGGTAACACTCCCCCAGGTCTCTGGCATAGTGTATGAGCAGTGGGTAACACTCCCCCAGGTCTCTGGCATAGTGTATGAGCAGTGGGTAACGCTCCCCCAGGTCTCTGGCATAGTGTATGAGCAGTGGGTAACGCTCCCCCACGTCTCTGGCATAGTGTATGAGCAGTGGGTAACACTCCCCCAGGTCTCTGGCATAGTGTATGAGCAGTGGGTAACACTCCCCCAGGTCTCTGGCATAGTGTATGAGCAGTGGGTAACACTCCCCCAGGTCTCTGGCACAGTGTATGAGCAGTGGGTAACACTCCCCCAGGTCTCTGGCATAGTGTATGAGCAGTGGGTAACGCTCCCCCACGTCTCTGGCATAGTGTATGAGCAGTGGGTAACACTCCCCCAGGTCTCTGGCATAGTGTATGAGCAGTGGGTAACACTCCCCCAGGTCTCTGGCATAGTGTATGAGCAGTGGGTAACGCTCCCCCAGGTCTCTGGCATAGTGTATGAGCAGTGGGTAACGCTCCCCCACGTCTCTGGCATAGTGTATGAGCAGTGGGTAACACTCCCCCAGGTCTCTGGCATAGTGTATGAGCAGTGGGTAACACTCCCCCAGGTCTCTGGCATAGTGTATGAGCAGTGGGTAACACTCCCCCAGGTCTCTGGCACAGTGTATGAGCAGTGGGTAACACTCCCCCAGGTCTCTGGCATAGTGTATGAGCAGTGGGTAACACTCCCCCAGGTCTCTGGTACAGTGTATGAGCAGTGGGTAACACTCCCCCAGGTCTCTGGCATAGTGTATGAGCAGTGGGTAACTCTCCCCCAGGTCTCTGGCACAGTGTATGAGCAGTGGGTAACACTCCCCCAGGTCTCTGGCATAGTGTATGAGCAGTGGGTAACGCTCCCCCACGTCTCTGGCATAGTGTATGAGCAGTGGCATAGTGTATGAGCAGTGGGTAACACTCCCCCAGGTCTCTGGCACAGTGTATGAGCAGTGGGTAACACTCCCCCAGGTCTCTGGCACAGTGTATGAGCAGTGGGTAACTCTCCCCCAGGTCTCTGGCATAGTGTATGAGCAGTGGGTAACACTCCCCCAGGTCTCTAGCACAGTGTATGAGCAGTGGGTAACTATTGGTCTCTGGCATAGTGTATGAGCAGTGGGTAACACTCCCCCAGGTCTCTAGCACAGTGTATGAGCAGTGGGTAACTATAGGTCTCTGGCATAGTGTATGAGCAGTGGGTAACACTCCCCCAGGTCTCTGGCATAGTGTATGAGCAGTGGGTAACTTTCCCCCAGGTCTCTGGCATAGTGTATGAGCAGTGGGTATCACTCCCCCAGGTCTCTGGCACAGTGTATGAGCAGTGGGTAACACTCCCCCAGGTCTCTGGCACAGTGTATGAGCAGTGGGTAACTCTCCCCCAGGTCTCTGGCACAGTGTATGAGCAGTGGGTAACACTCCCCCAGGTCTCTGGCATAGTGTATGAGCAGTGGGTAACACTCCCCCAGGTCTCTAGCACAGTGTATGAGCAGTGGGTAACTATAGGTCTCTGGCATAGTGTATGAGCAGTGGGTAACACTTCCCCAGGTCTCTGGCATAGTGTATGAGCAGTGGGTAACTATTGGTCTCTGGCATAGTGTATGAGCAGTGGGTAACACTCCCCCAGGTCTCTGGCACAGTGTATGAGCAGTGGGTAACACTGCCCCAGGTCTCTGGCACAGTGTATGAGCAGTGGGTAACACTCCCCCAGGTCTCTGGCATAGTGTATGAGCAGCGGGTAACTATAGGTCTCTGGCATAGTGTATGAGCAGTGGGTAACTCTCCCCCAGGTCTCTGGCACAGTGTATGAGCAGTGGGTAACTCTCCCCCAGGTCTCTGGCATAGTGTATGAGCAGTGGGTAACACTCCCCCAGGTCTCTGGCATAGTGTATGAGCAGTGGGTAACACTCCCCCAGGTCTCTGGCATAGTGTATGAGCAGTGGGTAACACTCCCCCAGGTCTCTGGCATAGTGTATGAGCAGTGGGTAACTCTCCCCCAGGTCTCTGGCACAGTGTATGAGCAGTGGGTAACACTCCCCCAGGTCTCTGGCACAGTGTATGAGCAGTGGGTAACACTCCCCCAGGTCTCTGGCATAGTGTATGAGCAGTGGGTAACTATAGGTCTCTGGCATAGTGTATGAGCAGTGGGTAACACTCCCCTAGGTCTCTGGCATAGTGTATGAGCAGTGGGTAACTATAGGTCTCTGGCATAGTGTATGAGCAGTGGCATAGTGTATGAGCAGTGGGTAACACTCCCCCAGGTCTCTGGCACAGTGTATGAGCAGTGGGTAACACTCCCCCAGGTCTCTGGCATAGTGTATGAGCAGTGGGTAACTATAGGTCTCTGGCACAGTGTATGAGCAGTGGGTAACTCTCCCCCAGGTCTCTGGCACAGTGTATGAGCAGTGGGTAACACTCCCCCAGGTCTCTGGCATAGTGTATGAGCAGTGGGTAACACTCCCCCAGGTCTCTAGCACAGTGTATGAGCAGTGGGTAACTCTCCCCCAGGTCTCTGGCATAGTGTATGAGCAGTGGGTAACACTCCCCCAGGTCTCTGGCATAGTGTATGAGCAGCGGGTAACTATAGGTCTCTGGCATAGTGTATGAGCAGTGGGTAACACTCCCCCAGGTCTCTGGCATAGTGTATGAGCAGTGGGTAACACTCCCCCAGGTCTCTGGCATAGTGTATGAGCAGTGGGTAACACTCCCCCAGGTCTCTGGCATAGTGTATGAGCAGTGGGTAACACTCCCCCAGGTCTCTGGCATAGTGTATGAGCAGTGGGTAACACTCCCCCAGGTCTCTGGCATAGTGTATGAGCAGTGGGTAACTCTCCCCCAGGTCTCTGGCACAGTGTATGAGCAGTGGGTAACACTCCCCCAGGTCTCTGGCATAGTGTATGAGCAGTGGGTAACTCTCCCCCAGGTCTCTGGCATAGTGTATGAGCAGTGGGTAACGCTCCCCCACGTCTCTGGCATAGTGTATGAGCAGTGGGTAACACTCCCCCAGGTCTCTGGCATAGTGTATGAGCAGTGGGTAACACTCCCCCAGGTCTCTGGCATAGTGTATGAGCAGTGGGTAACGCTCCCCCAGGTCTCTGGCATAGTGTATGAGCAGTGGGTAACGCTCCCCCACGTCTCTGGCATAGTGTATGAGCAGTGGGTAACGCTCCCCCACGTCTCTGGCATAGTGTATGAGCAGTGGGTAACACTCCCCCAGGTCTCTGGCATAGTGTATGAGCAGTGGGTAACACTCCCCCAGGTCTCTGGCATAGTGTATGAGCAGTGGGTAACACTCCCCCAGGTCTCTGGCATAGTGTATGAGCAGTGGGTAACACTCCCCCAGGTCTCTGGCATAGTGTATGAGCAGTGGGTAACACTCCCCCAGGTCTCTGGCATAGTGTATGAGCAGTGGGTAACTCTCCCCCAGGTCTCTGGCACAGTGTATGAGCAGTGGGTAACACTCCCCCAGGTCTCTGGCATAGTGTATGAGCAGTGGGTAACTCTCCCCCAGGTCTCTGGCATAGTGTATGAGCAGTGGGTAACGCTCCCCCACGTCTCTGGCATAGTGTATGAGCAGTGGGTAACACTCCCCCAGGTCTCTGGCATAGTGTATGAGCAGTGGGTAACACTCCCCCAGGTCTCTGGCATAGTGTATGAGCAGTGGGTAACGCTCCCCCAGGTCTCTGGCATAGTGTATGAGCAGTGGGTAACGCTCCCCCACGTCTCTGGCATAGTGTATGAGCAGTGGGTAACACTCCCCCAGGTCTCTGGCATAGTGTATGAGCAGTGGGTAACACTCCCCCAGGTCTCTGGCATAGTGTATGAGCAGTGGGTAACACTCCCCCAGGTCTCTGGCACAGTGTATGAGCAGTGGGTAACACTCCCCCAGGTCTCTGGCATAGTGTATGAGCAGTGGGTAACGCTCCCCCACGTCTCTGGCATAGTGTATGAGCAGTGGGTAACACTCCCCCAGGTCTCTGGCATAGTGTATGAGCAGTGGGTAACACTCCCCCAGGTCTCTGGCATAGTGTATGAGCAGTGGGTAACGCTCCCCCAGGTCTCTGGCATAGTGTATGAGCAGTGGGTAACACTCCCCCAGGTCTCTGGCATAGTGTATGAGCAGTGGGTAACACTCCCCCAGGTCTCTGGCACAGTGTATGAGCAGTGGGTAACACTCCCCCAGGTCTCTGGCATAGTGTATGAGCAGTGGGTAACACTCCCCCAGGTCTCTGGTACAGTGTATGAGCAGTGGGTAACACTCCCCCAGGTCTCTGGCATAGTGTATGAGCAGTGGGTAACTCTCCCCCAGGTCTCTGGCACAGTGTATGAGCAGTGGGTAACACTCCCCCAGGTCTCTGGCACAGTGTATGAGCAGTGGGTAACACTCCCCCAGGTCTCTGGCACAGTGTATGAGCAGTGGGTAACTCTCCCCCAGGTCTCTGGCATAGTGTATGAGCAGTGGGTAACACTCCCCCAGGTCTCTAGCACAGTGTATGAGCAGTGGGTAACTATAGGTCTCTGGCATAGTGTATGAGCAGTGGGTAACACTCCCCCAGGTCTCTAGCACAGTGTATGAGCAGTGGGTAACTATAGGTCTCTGGCATAGTGTATGAGCAGTGGGTAACACTCCCCCAGGTCTCTGGCATAGTGTATGAGCAGTGGGTAACTTTCCCCCAGGTCTCTGGCATAGTGTATGAGCAGTGGGTATCACTCCCCCAGGTCTCTGGCACAGTGTATGAGCAGTGGGTAACACTCCCCCAGGTCTCTGGCACAGTGTATGAGCAGTGGGTAACTCTCCCCCAGGTCTCTGGCACAGTGTATGAGCAGTGGGTAACTCTCCCCCAGGTCTCTGGCATAGTGTATGAGCAGTGGGTAACACTCCCCCAGGTCTCTGGCATAGTGTATGAGCAGTGGGTAACACTCCCCCAGGTCTCTAGCACAGTGTATGAGCAGTGGGTAACTATAGGTCTCTGGCATAGTGTATGAGCAGTGGGTAACACTTCCCCAGGTCTCTGGCATAGTGTATGAGCAGTGGGTAACTATTGGTCTCTGGCATAGTGTATGAGCAGTGGGTAACACTCCCCCAGGTCTCTGGCACAGTGTATGAGCAGTGGGTAACACTGCCCCAGGTCTCTGGCACAGTGTATGAGCAGTGGGTAACACTCCCCCAGGTCTCTGGCATAGTGTATGAGCAGCGGGTAACTATAGGTCTCTGGCATAGTGTATGAGCAGTGGGTAACTCTCCCCCAGGTCTCTGGCACAGTGTATGAGCAGTGGGTAACTCTCCCCCAGGTCTCTGGCATAGTGTATGAGCAGTGGGTAACACTCCCCCAGGTCTCTGGCATAGTGTATGAGCAGTGGGTAACACTCCCCCAGGTCTCTGGCATAGTGTATGAGCAGTGGGTAACACTCCCCCAGGTCTCTGGCATAGTGTATGAGCAGTGGGTAACTCTCCCCCAGGTCTCTGGCACAGTGTATGAGCAGTGGGTAACACTCCCCCAGGTCTCTGGCACAGTGTATGAGCAGTGGGTAACACTCCCCCAGGTCTCTGGCATAGTGTATGAGCAGTGGGTAACTATAGGTCTCTGGCATAGTGTATGAGCAGTGGGTAACACTCCCCTAGGTCTCTGGCATAGTGTATGAGCAGTGGGTAACTATAGGTCTCTGGCATAGTGTATGAGCAGTGGCATAGTGTATGAGCAGTGGGTAACACTCCCCCAGGTCTCTGGCACAGTGTATGAGCAGTGGGTAACACTCCCCCAGGTCTCTGGCATAGTGTATGAGCAGTGGGTAACTATAGGTCTCTGGCACAGTGTATGAGCAGTGGGTAACTCTCCCCCAGGTCTCTGGCACAGTGTATGAGCAGTGGGTAACACTCCCCCAGGTCTCTGGCATAGTGTATGAGCAGTGGGTAACACTCCCCCAGGTCTCTAGCACAGTGTATGAGCAGTGGGTAACTCTCCCCCAGGTCTCTGGCATAGTGTATGAGCAGTGGGTAACACTCCCCCAGGTCTCTGGCATAGTGTATGAGCAGCGGGTAACTATAGGTCTCTGGCATAGTGTATGAGCAGTGGGTAACACTCCCCCAGGTCTCTGGCATAGTGTATGAGCAGTGGGTAACACTCCCCCAGGTCTCTGGCATAGTGTATGAGCAGTGGGTAACACTCCCCCAGGTCTCTGGCATAGTGTATGAGCAGTGGGTAACACTCCCCCAGGTCTCTGGCATAGTGTATGAGCAGTGGGTAACACTCCCCCAGGTCTCTGGCATAGTGTATGAGCAGTGGGTAACTCTCCCCCAGGTCTCTGGCACAGTGTATGAGCAGTGGGTAACACTCCCCCAGGTCTCTGGCATAGTGTATGAGCAGTGGGTAACTCTCCCCCAGGTCTCTGGCATAGTGTATGAGCAGTGGGTAACGCTCCCCCACGTCTCTGGCATAGTGTATGAGCAGTGGGTAACACTCCCCCAGGTCTCTGGCATAGTGTATGAGCAGTGGGTAACACTCCCCCAGGTCTCTGGCATAGTGTATGAGCAGTGGGTAACGCTCCCCCAGGTCTCTGGCATAGTGTATGAGCAGTGGGTAACGCTCCCCCACGTCTCTGGCATAGTGTATGAGCAGTGGGTAACACTCCCCCAGGTCTCTGGCATAGTGTATGAGCAGTGGGTAACACTCCCCCAGGTCTCTGGCATAGTGTATGAGCAGTGGGTAACACTCCCCCAGGTCTCTGGCACAGTGTATGAGCAGTGGGTAACACTCCCCCAGGTCTCTGGCATAGTGTATGAGCAGTGGGTAACGCTCCCCCACGTCTCTGGCATAGTGTATGAGCAGTGGGTAACACTCCCCCAGGTCTCTGGCATAGTGTATGAGCAGTGGGTAACACTCCCCCAGGTCTCTGGCATAGTGTATGAGCAGTGGGTAACGCTCCCCCAGGTCTCTGGCATAGTGTATGAGCAGTGGGTAACGCTCCCCCACGTCTCTGGCATAGTGTATGAGCAGTGGGTAACACTCCCCCAGGTCTCTGGCATAGTGTATGAGCAGTGGGTAACACTCCCCCAGGTCTCTGGCATAGTGTATGAGCAGTGGGTAACACTCCCCCAGGTCTCTGGCACAGTGTATGAGCAGTGGGTAACACTCCCCCAGGTCTCTGGCACAGTGTATGAGCAGTGGGTAACACTCCCCCAGGTCTCTGGTACAGTGTATGAGCAGTGGGTAACACTCCCCCAGGTCTCTGGCATAGTGTATGAGCAGTGGGTAACTCTCCCCCAGGTCTCTGGCACAGTGTATGAGCAGTGGGTAACACTCCCCCAGGTCTCTGGCACAGTGTATGAGCAGTGGGTAACACTCCCCCAGGTCTCTGGCACAGTGTATGAGCAGTGGGTAACTCTCCCCCAGGTCTCTGGCATAGTGTATGAGCAGTGGGTAACACTCCCCCAGGTCTCTAGCACAGTGTATGAGCAGTGGGTAACTATAGGTCTCTGGCATAGTGTATGAGCAGTGGGTAACACTCCCCCAGGTCTCTAGCACAGTGTATGAGCAGTGGGTAACTATAGGTCTCTGGCATAGTGTATGAGCAGTGGGTAACACTCCCCCAGGTCTCTGGCATAGTGTATGAGCAGTGGGTAACTTTCCCCCAGGTCTCTGGCATAGTGTATGAGCAGTGGGTATCACTCCCCCAGGTCTCTGGCACAGTGTATGAGCAGTGGGTAACACTCCCCCAGGTCTCTGGCACAGTGTATGAGCAGTGGGTAACTCTCCCCCAGGTCTCTGGCACAGTGTATGAGCAGTGGGTAACACTCCCCCAGGTCTCTGGCATAGTGTATGAGCAGTGGGTAACACTCCCCCAGGTCTCTAGCATAGTGTATGAGCAGTGGGTAACTATAGGTCTCTGGCATAGTGTATGAGCAGTGGGTAACACTTCCCCAGGTCTCTGGCATAGTGTATGAGCAGTGGGTAACTATTGGTCTCTGGCATAGTGTATGAGCAGTGGGTAACACTCCCCCAGGTCTCTGGCACAGTGTATGAGCAGTGGGTAACACTGCCCCAGGTCTCTGGCACAGTGTATGAGCAGTGGGTAACACTCCCCCAGGTCTCTGGCATAGTGTATGAGCAGCGGGTAACTATAGGTCTCTGGCATAGTGTATGAGCAGTGGGTAACTCTCCCCCAGGTCTCTGGCACAGTGTATGAGCAGTGGGTAACTCTCCCCCAGGTCTCTGGCATAGTGTATGAGCAGTGGGTAACACTCCCCCAGGTCTCTGGCATAGTGTATGAGCAGTGGGTAACACTCCCCCAGGTCTCTAGCACAGTGTATGAGCAGTGGGTAACTATAGGTCTCTGGCACAGTGTATGAGCAGTGGGTAACACTCCCCCAGGTCTCTGGCACAGTGTATGAGCAGTGGGTAACTCTCCCCCAGGTCTCTGGCACAGTGTATGAGCAGTGGGTAACACTCCCCCAGGTCTCTGGCATAGTGTATGAGCAGTGGGTAACACTCCCCCAGGTCTCTAGCACAGTGTATGAGCAGTGGGTAACTATAGGTCTCTGGCATAGTGTATGAGCAGTGGGTAACACTCCCCCAGGTCTCTGGCATAGTGTATGAGCAGTGGGTAACTTTCCCCCAGGTCTCTGGCATAGTGTATGAGCAGTGGGTAACACTCCCCCAGGTCTCTAGCACAGTGTATGAGCAGTGTGTAACTATAGGTCTCTGGCATAGTGTATGAGCAGTGGGTAACACTCCCCCAGGTCTCTGGCATAGTGTATGAGCAGTGGGTAACTTTCCCCCAGGTCTCTGGCATAGTGTATGAGCAGTGGGTAACACTCCCCCAGGTCTCTAGCACAGTGTATGAGCAGTGGGTAACTCTCCCCCAGGTCTCTGGCATAGTGTATGAGCAGTGGGTAACTATAGGTCTCTGGCACAGTGTATGAGCAGTGGGTAACACTCCCCCAGGTCTCTGGCATAGTGTATGAGCAGTAGGTAACACTCCCCCAGGTCTCTGGCATAGTGTATGAGCAGTGGGTAACTATAGGTCTCTGGCATAGTGTATGAGCAGTGGGTAACACTCCCCCAGGTCTCTGGCACAGTGTATGAGCAGTGGGTAACACTCCCCAATGTCTCTGGCATAGTGTTTGAGCAGTGGGTAACTCTCCTCCAGGTCTCTGGTATAGTGTATGAGCAGTGGGTAACTCTCCCCCAGGTCTCTGGCACAGTGTATGAGCAGTGGGTAACTCTCCCCCAGGTCTCTGGCATAGTGTATGAGCAGTGGGTAACTCCCCCAGGTCTCTGGCACAGTGTATGAGCAGTGGGTAACTCCCCCAGGTCTCTGGCACAGTGTATGAGCAGTGGGTAACTCCCCCAGGTCTCTGGCACAGTGTATGAGCAGTGGGTAACACTTCCCCAGGTCTCTGGCACAGTGTATGAGCAGTGGGTAACACTCCCCCAGGTCTCTTTCATAGTGTATGAGCAGTGGGTAACACTTCCCCAGGTCTCTGGCACAGTGTATGAGCAGTGGGTAACACTCCCCCAGGTCTCTGGCATAGTGTATGAGCAGTGGGTAACACTCCCCCAGGTCTCTGGCACAGTGTATGAGCAGTGGGTAACACTCCCCCAGGTCTCTGGCATAGTGTATGAGCAGTGGGTAACACTCCCCCAGGTCTCTGGCATAGTGTATGAGCAGTGAGTAACTCTCCCCCAGGTCTCTGGCACAGTGTATGAGCAGTGGGTAACACTCCCCCAGGTCTCTGGCACAGTGTATGAGCAGTGGGTAACACTCCCCCAGGTCTCTGGCATAGTGTATGAGCAGTGGGTAACTATAGGTCTCTGGCATAGTGTATGAGCAGTGGGTAACACTCCCCTAGGTCTCTGGCATAGTGTATGAGCAGTGGGTAACTATAGGTCTCTGGCATAGTGTATGAGCAGTGGCATAGTGTATGAGCAGTGGGTAACACTCCCCCAGGTCTCTGGCACAGTGTATGAGCAGTGGGTAACACTACCCCAGGTCTCTGGCATAGTGTATGAGCAGTGGGTAACTATAGGTCTCTGGCACAGTGTATGAGCAGTGGGTAACTCTCCCCCAGGTCTCTGGCACAGTGTATGAGCAGTGGGTAACACTCCCCCAGGTCTCTGGCATAGTGTATGAGCAGTGGGTAACACTCCCCCAGGTCTCTAGCACAGTGTATGAGCAGTGGGTAACTCTCCCCCAGGTCTCTGGCATAGTGTATGAGCAGTGGGTAACACTCCCCCAGGTCTCTGGCATAGTGTATGAGCAGCGGGTAACTATAGGTCTCTGGCATAGTGTATGAGCAGTGGGTAACACTCCCCCAGGTCTCTGGCATAGTGTATGAGCAGTGGGTAACACTCCCCCAGGTCTCTGGCATAGTGTATGAGCAGTGGGTAACACTCCCCCAGGTCTCTGGCATAGTGTATGAGCAGTGGGTAACACTCCCCCAGGTCTCTGGCATAGTGTATGAGCAGTGGGTAACACTCCCCCAGGTCTCTGGCATAGTGTATGAGCAGTGGGTAACTCTCCCCCAGGTCTCTGGCACAGTGTATGAGCAGTGGGTAACACTCCCCCAGGTCTCTGGCATAGTGTATGAGCAGTGGGTAACTCTCCCCCAGGTCTCTGGCATAGTGTATGAGCAGTGGGTAACGCTCCCCCACGTCTCTGGCATAGTGTATGAGCAGTGGGTAACACTCCCCCAGGTCTCTGGCATAGTGTATGAGCAGTGGGTAACACTCCCCCAGGTCTCTGGCATAGTGTATGAGCAGTGGGTAACGCTCCCCCAGGTCTCTGGCATAGTGTATGAGCAGTGGGTAACGCTCCCCCACGTCTCTGGCATAGTGTATGAGCAGTGGGTAACACTCCCCCAGGTCTCTGGCATAGTGTATGAGCAGTGGGTAACACTCCCCCAGGTCTCTGGCATAGTGTATGAGCAGTGGGTAACACTCCCCCAGGTCTCTGGCACAGTGTATGAGCAGTGGGTAACACTCCCCCAGGTCTCTGGCATAGTGTATGAGCAGTGGGTAACGCTCCCCCACGTCTCTGGCATAGTGTATGAGCAGTGGGTAACACTCCCCCAGGTCTCTGGCATAGTGTATGAGCAGTGGGTAACACTCCCCCAGGTCTCTGGCATAGTGTATGAGCAGTGGGTAACGCTCCCCCAGGTCTCTGGCATAGTGTATGAGCAGTGGGTAACGCTCCCCCACGTCTCTGGCATAGTGTATGAGCAGTGGGTAACACTCCCCCAGGTCTCTGGCATAGTGTATGAGCAGTGGGTAACACTCCCCCAGGTCTCTGGCATAGTGTATGAGCAGTGGGTAACACTCCCCCAGGTCTCTGGCACAGTGTATGAGCAGTGGGTAACACTCCCCCAGGTCTCTGGCATAGTGTATGAGCAGTGGGTAACACTCCCCCAGGTCTCTGGTACAGTGTATGAGCAGTGGGTAACACTCCCCCAGGTCTCTGGCATAGTGTATGAGCAGTGGGTAACTCTCCCCCAGGTCTCTGGCACAGTGTATGAGCAGTGGGTAACACTCCCCCAGGTCTCTGGCATAGTGTATGAGCAGTGGGTAACGCTCCCCCACGTCTCTGGCATAGTGTATGAGCAGTGGCATAGTGTATGAGCAGTGGGTAACACTCCCCCAGGTCTCTGGCACAGTGTATGAGCAGTGGGTAACACTCCCCCAGGTCTCTGGCACAGTGTATGAGCAGTGGGTAACTCTCCCCCAGGTCTCTGGCATAGTGTATGAGCAGTGGGTAACACTCCCCCAGGTCTCTAGCACAGTGTATGAGCAGTGGGTAACTATAGGTCTCTGGCATAGTGTATGAGCAGTGGGTAACACTCCCCCAGGTCTCTAGCACAGTGTATGAGCAGTGGGTAACTATAGGTCTCTGGCATAGTGTATGAGCAGTGGGTAACACTCCCCCAGGTCTCTGGCATAGTGTATGAGCAGTGGGTAACTTTCCCCCAGGTCTCTGGCATAGTGTATGAGCAGTGGGTATCACTCCCCCAGGTCTCTGGCACAGTGTATGAGCAGTGGGTAACACTCCCCCAGGTCTCTGGCACAGTGTATGAGCAGTGGGTAACTCTCCCCCAGGTCTCTGGCACAGTGTATGAGCAGTGGGTAACACTCCCCCAGGTCTCTGGCATAGTGTATGAGCAGTGGGTAACTATAGGTCTCTGGCATAGTGTATGAGCAGTGGGTAACACTTCCCCAGGTCTCTGGCATAGTGTATGAGCAGTGGGTAACACTCCCCCAGGTCTCTAGCACAGTGTATGAGCAGTGGGTAACTATAGGTCTCTGGCATAGTGTATGAGCAGTGGGTAACACTTCCCCAGGTCTCTGGCATAGTGTATGAGCAGTGGGTAACTATTGGTCTCTGGCATAGTGTATGAGCAGTGGGTAACACTCCCCCAGGTCTCTGGCACAGTGTATGAGCAGTGGGTAACACTGCCCCAGGTCTCTGGCACAGTGTATGAGCAGTGGGTAACACTCCCCCAGGTCTCTGGCATAGTGTATGAGCAGCGGGTAACTATAGGTCTCTGGCATAGTGTATGAGCAGTGGGTAACTCTCCCCCAGGTCTCTGGCACAGTGTATGAGCAGTGGGTAACTCTCCCCCAGGTCTCTGGCATAGTGTATGAGCAGTGGGTAACACTCCCCCAGGTCTCTGGCATAGTGTATGAGCAGTGGGTAACACTCCCCCAGGTCTCTGGCATAGTGTATGAGCAGTGGGTAACACTCCCCCAGGTCTCTGGCATAGTGTATGAGCAGTGGGTAACTCTCCCCCAGGTCTCTGGCACAGTGTATGAGCAGTGGGTAACACTCCCCCAGGTCTCTGGCACAGTGTATGAGCAGTGGGTAACACTCCCCCAGGTCTCTGGCATAGTGTATGAGCAGTGGGTAACTATAGGTCTCTGGCATAGTGTATGAGCAGTGGGTAACACTCCCCTAGGTCTCTGGCATAGTGTATGAGCAGTGGGTAACTATAGGTCTCTGGCATAGTGTATGAGCAGTGGCATAGTGTATGAGCAGTGGGTAACACTCCCCCAGGTCTCTGGCACAGTGTATGAGCAGTGGGTAACACTCCCCCAGGTCTCTGGCATAGTGTATGAGCAGTGGGTAACTATAGGTCTCTGGCACAGTGTATGAGCAGTGGGTAACTCTCCCCCAGGTCTCTGGCACAGTGTATGAGCAGTGGGTAACACTCCCCCAGGTCTCTGGCATAGTGTATGAGCAGTGGGTAACACTCCCCCAGGTCTCTAGCACAGTGTATGAGCAGTGGGTAACTCTCCCCCAGGTCTCTGGCATAGTGTATGAGCAGTGGGTAACACTCCCCCAGGTCTCTGGCATAGTGTATGAGCAGCGGGTAACTATAGGTCTCTGGCATAGTGTATGAGCAGTGGGTAACACTCCCCCAGGTCTCTGGCATAGTGTATGAGCAGTGGGTAACACTCCCCCAGGTCTCTGGCATAGTGTATGAGCAGTGGGTAACACTCCCCCAGGTCTCTGGCATAGTGTATGAGCAGTGGGTAACACTCCCCCAGGTCTCTGGCATAGTGTATGAGCAGTGGGTAACACTCCCCCAGGTCTCTGGCATAGTGTATGAGCAGTGGGTAACTCTCCCCCAGGTCTCTGGCACAGTGTATGAGCAGTGGGTAACACTCCCCCAGGTCTCTGGCATAGTGTATGAGCAGTGGGTAACTCTCCCCCAGGTCTCTGGCATAGTGTATGAGCAGTGGGTAACGCTCCCCCACGTCTCTGGCATAGTGTATGAGCAGTGGGTAACACTCCCCCAGGTCTCTGGCATAGTGTATGAGCAGTGGGTAACACTCCCCCAGGTCTCTGGCATAGTGTATGAGCAGTGGGTAACGCTCCCCCAGGTCTCTGGCATAGTGTATGAGCAGTGGGTAACGCTCCCCCACGTCTCTGGCATAGTGTATGAGCAGTGGGTAACGCTCCCCCACGTCTCTGGCATAGTGTATGAGCAGTGGGTAACACTCCCCCAGGTCTCTGGCATAGTGTATGAGCAGTGGGTAACACTCCCCCAGGTCTCTGGCATAGTGTATGAGCAGTGGGTAACACTCCCCCAGGTCTCTGGCATAGTGTATGAGCAGTGGGTAACACTCCCCCAGGTCTCTGGCATAGTGTATGAGCAGTGGGTAACACTCCCCCAGGTCTCTGGCATAGTGTATGAGCAGTGGGTAACTCTCCCCCAGGTCTCTGGCACAGTGTATGAGCAGTGGGTAACACTCCCCCAGGTCTCTGGCATAGTGTATGAGCAGTGGGTAACTCTCCCCCAGGTCTCTGGCATAGTGTATGAGCAGTGGGTAACGCTCCCCCACGTCTCTGGCATAGTGTATGAGCAGTGGGTAACACTCCCCCAGGTCTCTGGCATAGTGTATGAGCAGTGGGTAACACTCCCCCAGGTCTCTGGCATAGTGTATGAGCAGTGGGTAACGCTCCCCCAGGTCTCTGGCATAGTGTATGAGCAGTGGGTAACGCTCCCCCACGTCTCTGGCATAGTGTATGAGCAGTGGGTAACACTCCCCCAGGTCTCTGGCATAGTGTATGAGCAGTGGGTAACACTCCCCCAGGTCTCTGGCATAGTGTATGAGCAGTGGGTAACACTCCCCCAGGTCTCTGGCACAGTGTATGAGCAGTGGGTAACACTCCCCCAGGTCTCTGGCATAGTGTATGAGCAGTGGGTAACGCTCCCCCACGTCTCTGGCATAGTGTATGAGCAGTGGGTAACACTCCCCCAGGTCTCTGGCACAGTGTATGAGCAGTGGGTAACACTCCCCCAGGTCTCTGGCACAGTGTATGAGCAGTGGGTAACTCTCCCCCAGGTCTCTGGCATAGTGTATGAGCAGTGGGTAACACTCCCCCAGGTCTCTAGCACAGTGTATGAGCAGTGGGTAACTATAGGTCTCTGGCATAGTGTATGAGCAGTGGGTAACACTCCCCCAGGTCTCTAGCACAGTGTATGAGCAGTGGGTAACTATAGGTCTCTGGCATAGTGTATGAGCAGTGGGTAACACTCCCCCAGGTCTCTGGCATAGTGTATGAGCAGTGGGTAACACTCCCCCAGGTCTCTAGCACAGTGTATGAGCAGTGGGTAACTATAGGTCTCTGGCATAGTGTATGAGCAGTGGGTAACACTCCCCCAGGTCTCTAGCACAGTGTATGAGCAGTGGGTAACTATAGGTCTCTGGCATAGTGTATGAGCAGTGGGTATCACTCCCCCAGGTCTCTGGCACAGTGTATGAGCAGTGGGTAACACTCCCCCAGGTCTCTGGCACAGTGTATGAGCAGTGGGTAACTCTCCCCCAGGTCTCTGGCACAGTGTATGAGCAGTGGGTAACACTCCCCCAGGTCTCTGGCATAGTGTATGAGCAGTGGGTAACACTCCCCCAGGTCTCTAGCACAGTGTATGAGCAGTGGGTAACTATAGGTCTCTGGCATAGTGTATGAGCAGTGGGTAACACTTCCCCAGGTCTCTGGCATAGTGTATGAGCAGTGGGTAACTATTGGTCTCTGGCATAGTGTATGAGCAGTGGGTAACACTCCCCCAGGTCTCTGGCACAGTGTATGAGCAGTGGGTAACACTGCCCCAGGTCTCTGGCACAGTGTATGAGCAGTGGGTAACACTCCCCCAGGTCTCTGGCATAGTGTATGAGCAGCGGGTAACTATAGGTCTCTGGCATAGTGTATGAGCAGTGGGTAACTCTCCCCCAGGTCTCTGGCACAGTGTATGAGCAGTGGGTAACTCTCCCCCAGGTCTCTGGCATAGTGTATGAGCAGTGGGTAACACTCCCCCAGGTCTCTGGCATAGTGTATGAGCAGTGGGTAACACTCCCCCAGGTCTCTGGCATAGTGTATGAGCAGTGGGTAACACTCCCCCAGGTCTCTGGCATAGTGTATGAGCAGTGGGTAACTCTCCCCCAGGTCTCTGGCACAGTGTATGAGCAGTGGGTAACACTCCCCCAGGTCTCTGGCACAGTGTATGAGCAGTGGGTAACACTCCCCCAGGTCTCTGGCATAGTGTATGAGCAGTGGGTAACTATAGGTCTCTGGCATAGTGTATGAGCAGTGGGTAACACTCCCCTAGGTCTCTGGCATAGTGTATGAGCAGTGGGTAACTATAGGTCTCTGGCATAGTGTATGAGCAGTGGCATAGTGTATGAGCAGTGGGTAACACTCCCCCAGGTCTCTGGCACAGTGTATGAGCAGTGGGTAACACTCCCCCAGGTCTCTGGCATAGTGTATGAGCAGTGGGTAACTATAGGTCTCTGGCACAGTGTATGAGCAGTGGGTAACTCTCCCCCAGGTCTCTGGCACAGTGTATGAGCAGTGGGTAACACTCCCCCAGGTCTCTGGCATAGTGTATGAGCAGTGGGTAACACTCCCCCAGGTCTCTAGCACAGTGTATGAGCAGTGGGTAACTCTCCCCCAGGTCTCTGGCATAGTGTATGAGCAGTGGGTAACACTCCCCCAGGTCTCTGGCATAGTGTATGAGCAGCGGGTAACTATAGGTCTCTGGCATAGTGTATGAGCAGTGGGTAACACTCCCCCAGGTCTCTGGCATAGTGTATGAGCAGTGGGTAACACTCCCCCAGGTCTCTGGCATAGTGTATGAGCAGTGGGTAACACTCCCCCAGGTCTCTGGCATAGTGTATGAGCAGTGGGTAACACTCCCCCAGGTCTCTGGCATAGTGTATGAGCAGTGGGTAACACTCCCCCAGGTCTCTGGCATAGTGTATGAGCAGTGGGTAACTCTCCCCCAGGTCTCTGGCACAGTGTATGAGCAGTGGGTAACACTCCCCCAGGTCTCTGGCATAGTGTATGAGCAGTGGGTAACACTCCCCCAGGTCTCTGGCATAGTGTATGAGCAGTGGGTAACGCTCCCCCAGGTCTCTGGCATAGTGTATGAGCAGTGGGTAACGCTCCCCCACGTCTCTGGCATAGTGTATGAGCAGTGGGTAACACTCCCCCAGGTCTCTGGCATAGTGTATGAGCAGTGGGTAACACTCCCCCAGGTCTCTGGCATAGTGTATGAGCAGTGGGTAACACTCCCCCAGGTCTCTGGCACAGTGTATGAGCAGTGGGTAACACTCCCCCAGGTCTCTGGCATAGTGTATGAGCAGTGGGTAACGCTCCCCCACGTCTCTGGCATAGTGTATGAGCAGTGGGTAACACTCCCCCAGGTCTCTGGCATAGTGTATGAGCAGTGGGTAACACTCCCCCAGGTCTCTGGCATAGTGTATGAGCAGTGGGTAACGCTCCCCCAGGTCTCTGGCATAGTGTATGAGCAGTGGGTAACGCTCCCCCACGTCTCTGGCATAGTGTATGAGCAGTGGGTAACACTCCCCCAGGTCTCTGGCATAGTGTATGAGCAGTGGGTAACACTCCCCCAGGTCTCTGGCATAGTGTATGAGCAGTGGGTAACACTCCCCCAGGTCTCTGGCACAGTGTATGAGCAGTGGGTAACACTCCCCCAGGTCTCTGGCACAGTGTATGAGCAGTGGGTAACACTCCCCCAGGTCTCTGGTACAGTGTATGAGCAGTGGGTAACACTCCCCCAGGTCTCTGGCATAGTGTATGAGCAGTGGGTAACTCTCCCCCAGGTCTCTGGCACAGTGTATGAGCAGTGGGTAACACTCCCCCAGGTCTCTGGCACAGTGTATGAGCAGTGGGTAACACTCCCCCAGGTCTCTGGCACAGTGTATGAGCAGTGGGTAACTCTCCCCCAGGTCTCTGGCATAGTGTATGAGCAGTGGGTAACACTCCCCCAGGTCTCTAGCACAGTGTATGAGCAGTGGGTAACTATAGGTCTCTGGCATAGTGTATGAGCAGTGGGTAACACTCCCCCAGGTCTCTAGCACAGTGTATGAGCAGTGGGTAACTATAGGTCTCTGGCATAGTGTATGAGCAGTGGGTAACACTCCCCCAGGTCTCTGGCATAGTGTATGAGCAGTGGGTAACTTTCCCCCAGGTCTCTGGCATAGTGTATGAGCAGTGGGTATCACTCCCCCAGGTCTCTGGCACAGTGTATGAGCAGTGGGTAACACTCCCCCAGGTCTCTGGCACAGTGTATGAGCAGTGGGTAACTCTCCCCCAGGTCTCTGGCACAGTGTATGAGCAGTGGGTAACACTCCCCCAGGTCTCTGGCATAGTGTATGAGCAGTGGGTAACACTCCCCCAGGTCTCTAGCACAGTGTATAAGCAGTGGGTAACTATAGGTCTCTGGCATAGTGTATGAGCAGTGGGTAACACTTCCCCAGGTCTCTGGCATAGTGTATGAGCAGTGGGTAACTATTGGTCTCTGGCATAGTGTATGAGCAGTGGGTAACACTCCCCCAGGTCTCTGGCACAGTGTATGAGCAGTGGGTAACACTGCCCCAGGTCTCTGGCACAGTGTATGAGCAGTGGGTAACACTCCCCCAGGTCTCTGGCATAGTGTATGAGCAGCGGGTAACTATAGGTCTCTGGCATAGTGTATGAGCAGTGGGTAACTCTCCCCCAGGTCTCTGGCACAGTGTATGAGCAGTGGGTAACTCTCCCCCAGGTCTCTGGCATAGTGTATGAGCAGTGGGTAACACTCCCCCAGGTCTCTGGCATAGTGTATGAGCAGTGGGTAACACTCCCCCAGGTCTCTGGCATAGTGTATGAGCAGTGGGTAACACTCCCCCAGGTCTCTGGCATAGTGTATGAGCAGTGGGTAACTCTCCCCCAGGTCTCTGGCACAGTGTATGAGCAGTGGGTAACACTCCCCCAGGTCTCTGGCACAGTGTATGAGCAGTGGGTAACACTCCCCCAGGTCTCTGGCATAGTGTATGAGCAGTGGGTAACTATAGGTCTCTGGCATAGTGTATGAGCAGTGGGTAACACTCCCCTAGGTCTCTGGCATAGTGTATGAGCAGTGGGTAACTATAGGTCTCTGGCATAGTGTATGAGCAGTGGCATAGTGTATGAGCAGTGGGTAACACTCCCCCAGGTCTCTGGCACAGTGTATGAGCAGTGGGTAACACTCCCCCAGGTCTCTGGCATAGTGTATGAGCAGTGGGTAACTATAGGTCTCTGGCACAGTGTATGAGCAGTGGGTAACTCTCCCCCAGGTCTCTGGCACAGTGTATGAGCAGTGGGTAACACTCCCCCAGGTCTCTGGCATAGTGTATGAGCAGTGGGTAACACTCCCCCAGGTCTCTAGCACAGTGTATGAGCAGTGGGTAACTCTCCCCCAGGTCTCTGGCATAGTGTATGAGCAGTGGGTAACACTCCCCCAGGTCTCTGGCATAGTGTATGAGCAGCGGGTAACTATAGGTCTCTGGCATAGTGTATGAGCAGTGGGTAACACTCCCCCAGGTCTCTGGCATAGTGTATGAGCAGTGGGTAACACTCCCCCAGGTCTCTGGCATAGTGTATGAGCAGTGGGTAACACTCCCCCAGGTCTCTGGCATAGTGTATGAGCAGTGGGTAACACTCCCCCAGGTCTCTGGCATAGTGTATGAGCAGTGGGTAACACTCCCCCAGGTCTCTGGCATAGTGTATGAGCAGTGGGTAACTCTCCCCCAGGTCTCTGGCACAGTGTATGAGCAGTGGGTAACACTCCCCCAGGTCTCTGGCATAGTGTATGAGCAGTGGGTAACTCTCCCCCAGGTCTCTGGCATAGTGTATGAGCAGTGGGTAACGCTCCCCCACGTCTCTGGCATAGTGTATGAGCAGTGGGTAACACTCCCCCAGGTCTCTGGCATAGTGTATGAGCAGTGGGTAACACTCCCCCAGGTCTCTGGCATAGTGTATGAGCAGTGGGTAACGCTCCCCCAGGTCTCTGGCATAGTGTATGAGCAGTGGGTAACGCTCCCCCACGTCTCTGGCATAGTGTATGAGCAGTGGGTAACGCTCCCCCACGTCTCTGGCATAGTGTATGAGCAGTGGGTAACACTCCCCCAGGTCTCTGGCATAGTGTATGAGCAGTGGGTAACACTCCCCCAGGTCTCTGGCATAGTGTATGAGCAGTGGGTAACACTCCCCCAGGTCTCTGGCATAGTGTATGAGCAGTGGGTAACACTCCCCCAGGTCTCTGGCATAGTGTATGAGCAGTGGGTAACACTCCCCCAGGTCTCTGGCATAGTGTATGAGCAGTGGGTAACACTCCCCCAGGTCTCTGGCATAGTGTATGAGCAGTGGGTAACACTCCCCCAGGTCTCTGGCATAGTGTATGAGCAGTGGGTAACACTCCCCCAGGTCTCTGGCACAGTGTATGAGCAGTGGGTAACACTCCCCCAGGTCTCTGGCATAGTGTATGAGCAGTGGGTAACGCTCCCCCACGTCTCTGGCATAGTGTATGAGCAGTGGGTAACACTCCCCCAGGTCTCTGGCATAGTGTATGAGCAGTGGGTAACACTCCCCCAGGTCTCTGGCATAGTGTATGAGCAGTGGGTAACGCTCCCCCAGGTCTCTGGCATAGTGTATGAGCAGTGGGTAACGCTCCCCCACGTCTCTGGCATAGTGTATGAGCAGTGGGTAACGCTCCCCCAGGTCTCTGGCATAGTGTATGAGCAGTGGGTAACACTCCCCCAGGTCTCTGGCATAGTGTATGAGCAGTGGGTAACACTCCCCCAGGTCTCTGGCACAGTGTATGAGCAGTGGGTAACACTCCCCCAGGTCTCTGGCATAGTGTATGAGCAGTGGGTAACACTCCCCCAGGTCTCTGGTACAGTGTATGAGCAGTGGGTAACACTCCCCCAGGTCTCTGGCATAGTGTATGAGCAGTGGGTAACTCTCCCCCAGGTCTCTGGCACAGTGTATGAGCAGTGGGTAACACTCCCCCACGTCTCTGGCATAGTGTATGAGCAGTGGGTAACACTCCCCCAGGTCTCTGGCATAGTGTATGAGCAGTGGGTAACACTCCCCCAGGTCTCTGGCATAGTGTATGAGCAGTGGGTAACACTCCCCCAGGTCTCTGGCACAGTGTATGAGCAGTGGGTAACACTCCCCCAGGTCTCTGGCATAGTGTATGAGCAGTGGGTAACGCTCCCCCACGTCTCTGGCATAGTGTATGAGCAGTGGGTAACACTCCCCCAGGTCTCTGGCATAGTGTATGAGCAGTGGGTAACACTCCCCCAGGTCTCTGGCATAGTGTATGAGCAGTGGGTAACGCTCCCCCAGGTCTCTGGCATAGTGTATGAGCAGTGGGTAACACTCCCCCAGGTCTCTGGTACAGTGTATGAGCAGTGGGTAACACTCCCCCAGGTCTCTGGCATAGTGTATGAGCAGTGGGTAACTCTCCCCCAGGTCTCTGGCACAGTGTATGAGCAGTGGGTAACACTCCCCCAGGTCTCTGGCACAGTGTATGAGCAGTGGGTAACACTCCCCCAGGTCTCTGGCACAGTGTATGAGCAGTGGGTAACTCTCCCCCAGGTCTCTGGCATAGTGTATGAGCAGTGGGTAACACTCCCCCAGGTCTCTAGCACAGTGTATGAGCAGTGGGTAACTATAGGTCTCTGGCATAGTGTATGAGCAGTGGGTAACACTCCCCCAGGTCTCTAGCACAGTGTATGAGCAGTGGGTAACTATAGGTCTCTGGCATAGTGTATGAGCAGTGGGTAACACTCCCCCAGGTCTCTGGCATAGTGTATGAGCAGTGGGTAACTTTCCCCCAGGTCTCTGGCATAGTGTATGAGCAGTGGGTATCACTCCCCCAGGTCTCTGGCACAGTGTATGAGCAGTGGGTAACACTCCCCCAGGTCTCTGGCACAGTGTATGAGCAGTGGGTAACTCTCCCCCAGGTCTCTGGCACAGTGTATGAGCAGTGGGTAACACTCCCCCAGGTCTCTGGCATAGTGTATGAGCAGTGGGTAACACTCCCCCAGGTCTCTAGCACAGTGTATGAGCAGTGGGTAACTATAGGTCTCTGGCATAGTGTATGAGCAGTGGGTAACACTTCCCCAGGTCTCTGGCATAGTGTATGAGCAGTGGGTAACTATTGGTCTCTGGCATAGTGTATGAGCAGTGGGTAACACTCCCCCAGGTCTCTGGCACAGTGTATGAGCAGTGGGTAACACTGCCCCAGGTCTCTGGCACAGTGTATGAGCAGTGGGTAACACTCCCCCAGGTCTCTGGCATAGTGTATGAGCAGCGGGTAACTATAGGTCTCTGGCATAGTGTATGAGCAGTGGGTAACTCTCCCCCAGGTCTCTGGCACAGTGTATGAGCAGTGGGTAACTCTCCCCCAGGTCTCTGGCATAGTGTATGAGCAGTGGGTAACACTCCCCCAGGTCTCTGGCATAGTGTATGAGCAGTGGGTAACACTCCCCCAGGTCTCTGGCATAGTGTATGAGCAGTGGGTAACACTCCCCCAGGTCTCTGGCATAGTGTATGAGCAGTGGGTAACTCTCCCCCAGGTCTCTGGCACAGTGTATGAGCAGTGGGTAACACTCCCCCAGGTCTCTGGCACAGTGTATGAGCAGTGGGTAACACTCCCCCAGGTCTCTGGCATAGTGTATGAGCAGTGGGTAACTATAGGTCTCTGGCATAGTGTATGAGCAGTGGGTAACACTCCCCTAGGTCTCTGGCATAGTGTATGAGCAGTGGGTAACTATAGGTCTCTGGCATAGTGTATGAGCAGTGGCATAGTGTATGAGCAGTGGGTAACACTCCCCCAGGTCTCTGGCATAGTGTATGAGCAGTGGGTAACGCTCCCCCACGTCTCTGGCATAGTGTATGAGCAGTGGGTAACACTCCCCCAGGTCTCTGGCATAGTGTATGAGCAGTGGGTAACACTCCCCCAGGTCTCTGGCATAGTGTATGAGCAGTGGGTAACGCTCCCCCAGGTCTCTGGCATAGTGTATGAGCAGTGGGTAACACTCCCCCAGGTCTCTGGTACAGTGTATGAGCAGTGGGTAACACTCCCCCAGGTCTCTGGCATAGTGTATGAGCAGTGGGTAACTCTCCCCCAGGTCTCTGGCACAGTGTATGAGCAGTGGGTAACACTCCCCCAGGTCTCTGGCACAGTGTATGAGCAGTGGGTAACACTCCCCCAGGTCTCTGGCACAGTGTATGAGCAGTGGGTAACTCTCCCCCAGGTCTCTGGCATAGTGTATGAGCAGTGGGTAACACTCCCCCAGGTCTCTAGCACAGTGTATGAGCAGTGGGTAACTATAGGTCTCTGGCATAGTGTATGAGCAGTGGGTAACACTCCCCCAGGTCTCTAGCACAGTGTATGAGCAGTGGGTAACTATAGGTCTCTGGCATAGTGTATGAGCAGTGGGTAACACTCCCCCAGGTCTCTGGCATAGTGTATGAGCAGTGGGTAACTTTCCCCCAGGTCTCTGGCATAGTGTATGAGCAGTGGGTATCACTCCCCCAGGTCTCTGGCACAGTGTATGAGCAGTGGGTAACACTCCCCCAGGTCTCTGGCACAGTGTATGAGCAGTGGGTAACTCTCCCCCAGGTCTCTGGCACAGTGTATGAGCAGTGGGTAACACTCCCCCAGGTCTCTGGCATAGTGTATGAGCAGTGGGTAACACTCCCCCAGGTCTCTAGCACAGTGTATGAGCAGTGGGTAACTATAGGTCTCTGGCATAGTGTATGAGCAGTGGGTAACACTTCCCCAGGTCTCTGGCATAGTGTATGAGCAGTGGGTAACTATTGGTCTCTGGCATAGTGTATGAGCAGTGGGTAACACTCCCCCAGGTCTCTGGCACAGTGTATGAGCAGTGGGTAACACTCCCCCAGGTCTCTGGCATAGTGTATGAGCAGTGGGTAACAGTCCCCCAGGTCTCTGGCATAGTGTATGAGCAGTGGGTAACACTCCCCCAGGTCTCTGGCATAGTGTATGAGCAGTGGGTAACACTGCCCCAGGTCTCTGGCACAGTGTATGAGCAGTGGGTAACACTCCCCCAGGTCTCTGGCATAGTGTATGAGCAGCGGGTAACTATAGGTCTCTGGCATAGTGTATGAGCAGTGGGTAACTCTCCCCCAGGTCTCTGGCACAGTGTATGAGCAGTGGGTAACTCTCCCCCAGGTCTCTGGCATAGTGTATGAGCAGTGGGTAACACTCCCCCAGGTCTCTGGCATAGTGTATGAGCAGTGGGTAACACTCCCCCAGGTCTCTGGCATAGTGTATGAGCAGTGGGTAACACTCCCCCAGGTCTCTGGCATAGTGTATGAGCAGTGGGTAACTCTCCCCCAGGTCTCTGGCACAGTGTATGAGCAGTGGGTAACACTCCCCCAGGTCTCTGGCACAGTGTATGAGCAGTGGGTAACACTCCCCCAGGTCTCTGGCATAGTGTATGAGCAGTGGGTAACTATAGGTCTCTGGCATAGTGTATGAGCAGTGGGTAACACTCCCCTAGGTCTCTGGCATAGTGTATGAGCAGTGGGTAACTATAGGTCTCTGGCATAGTGTATGAGCAGTGGCATAGTGTATGAGCAGTGGGTAACACTCCCCCAGGTCTCTGGCACAGTGTATGAGCAGTGGGTAACACTCCCCCAGGTCTCTGGCATAGTGTATGAGCAGTGGGTAACTATAGGTCTCTGGCACAGTGTATGAGCAGTGGGTAACTCTCCCCCAGGTCTCTGGCACAGTGTATGAGCAGTGGGTAACACTCCCCCAGGTCTCTGGCATAGTGTATGAGCAGTGGGTAACACTCCCCCAGGTCTCTAGCACAGTGTATGAGCAGTGGGTAACTCTCCCCCAGGTCTCTGGCATAGTGTATGAGCAGTGGGTAACACTCCCCCAGGTCTCTGGCATAGTGTATGAGCAGCGGGTAACTATAGGTCTCTGGCATAGTGTATGAGCAGTGGGTAACACTCCCCCAGGTCTCTGGCATAGTGTATGAGCAGTGGGTAACACTCCCCCAGGTCTCTGGCATAGTGTATGAGCAGTGGGTAACACTCCCCCAGGTCTCTGGCATAGTGTATGAGCAGTGGGTAACACTCCCCCAGGTCTCTGGCATAGTGTATGAGCAGTGGGTAACACTCCCCCAGGTCTCTGGCATAGTGTATGAGCAGTGGGTAACTCTCCCCCAGGTCTCTGGCACAGTGTATGAGCAGTGGGTAACACTCCCCCAGGTCTCTGGCATAGTGTATGAGCAGTGGGTAACACTCCCCCAGGTCTCTGGCATAGTGTATGAGCAGTGGGTAACGCTCCCCCAGGTCTCTGGCATAGTGTATGAGCAGTGGGTAACGCTCCCCCACGTCTCTGGCATAGTGTATGAGCAGTGGGTAACACTCCCCCAGGTCTCTGGCATAGTGTATGAGCAGTGGGTAACACTCCCCCAGGTCTCTGGCATAGTGTATGAGCAGTGGGTAACACTCCCCCAGGTCTCTGGCACAGTGTATGAGCAGTGGGTAACACTCCCCCAGGTCTCTGGCATAGTGTATGAGCAGTGGGTAACGCTCCCCCACGTCTCTGGCATAGTGTATGAGCAGTGGGTAACACTCCCCCAGGTCTCTGGCATAGTGTATGAGCAGTGGGTAACACTCCCCCAGGTCTCTGGCATAGTGTATGAGCAGTGGGTAACGCTCCCCCAGGTCTCTGGCATAGTGTATGAGCAGTGGGTAACGCTCCCCCACGTCTCTGGCATAGTGTATGAGCAGTGGGTAACACTCCCCCAGGTCTCTGGCATAGTGTATGAGCAGTGGGTAACACTCCCCCAGGTCTCTGGCATAGTGTATGAGCAGTGGGTAACACTCCCCCAGGTCTCTGGCACAGTGTATGAGCAGTGGGTAACACTCCCCCAGGTCTCTGGCACAGTGTATGAGCAGTGGGTAACACTCCCCCAGGTCTCTGGCACAGTGTATGAGCAGTGGGTAACACTCCCCCAGGTCTCTGGTACAGTGTATGAGCAGTGGGTAACACTCCCCCAGGTCTCTGGCATAGTGTATGAGCAGTGGGTAACTCTCCCCCAGGTCTCTGGCACAGTGTATGAGCAGTGGGTAACACTCCCCCAGGTCTCTGGCACAGTGTATGAGCAGTGGGTAACACTCCCCCAGGTCTCTGGCACAGTGTATGAGCAGTGGGTAACTCTCCCCCAGGTCTCTGGCATAGTGTATGAGCAGTGGGTAACACTCCCCCAGGTCTCTAGCACAGTGTATGAGCAGTGGGTAACTATAGGTCTCTGGCATAGTGTATGAGCAGTGGGTAACACTCCCCCAGGTCTCTAGCACAGTGTATGAGCAGTGGGTAACTATAGGTCTCTGGCATAGTGTATGAGCAGTGGGTAACACTCCCCCAGGTCTCTGGCATAGTGTATGAGCAGTGGGTAACTTTCCCCCAGGTCTCTGGCATAGTGTATGAGCAGTGGGTATCACTCCCCCAGGTCTCTGGCACAGTGTATGAGCAGTGGGTAACACTCCCCCAGGTCTCTGGCACAGTGTATGAGCAGTGGGTAACTCTCCCCCAGGTCTCTGGCACAGTGTATGAGCAGTGGGTAACACTCCCCCAGGTCTCTGGCATAGTGTATGAGCAGTGGGTAACACTCCCCCAGGTCTCTAGCACAGTGTATGAGCAGTGGGTAACTATAGGTCTCTGGCATAGTGTATGAGCAGTGGGTAACACTTCCCCAGGTCTCTGGCATAGTGTATGAGCAGTGGGTAACTATTGGTCTCTGGCATAGTGTATGAGCAGTGGGTAACACTCCCCCAGGTCTCTGGCACAGTGTATGAGCAGTGGGTAACACTGCCCCAGGTCTCTGGCACAGTGTATGAGCAGTGGGTAACACTCCCCCAGGTCTCTGGCATAGTGTATGAGCAGCGGGTAACTATAGGTCTCTGGCATAGTGTATGAGCAGTGGGTAACTCTCCCCCAGGTCTCTGGCACAGTGTATGAGCAGTGGGTAACTCTCCCCCAGGTCTCTGGCATAGTGTATGAGCAGTGGGTAACACTCCCCCAGGTCTCTGGCATAGTGTATGAGCAGTGGGTAACACTCCCCCAGGTCTCTGGCATAGTGTATGAGCAGTGGGTAACACTCCCCCAGGTCTCTGGCATAGTGTATGAGCAGTGGGTAACTCTCCCCCAGGTCTCTGGCATAGTGTATGAGCAGTGGGTAACACTCCCCCAGGTCTCTGGCATAGTGTATGAGCAGTGGGTAACACTCCCCCAGGTCTCTGGCACAGTGTATGAGCAGTGGGTAACACTCCCCCAGGTCTCTGGCATAGTGTATGAGCAGTGGGTAACGCTCCCCCACGTCTCTGGCATAGTGTATGAGCAGTGGGTAACACTCCCCCAGGTCTCTGGCATAGTGTATGAGCAGTGGGTAACACTCCCCCAGGTCTCTGGCATAGTGTATGAGCAGTGGGTAACGCTCCCCCAGGTCTCTGGCATAGTGTATGAGCAGTGGGTAACGCTCCCCCACGTCTCTGGCATAGTGTATGAGCAGTGGGTAACTCTCCCCCAGGTCTCTGGCATAGTGTATGAGCAGTGGGTAACACTCCCCCAGGTCTCTGGCACAGTGTATGAGCAGTGGGTAACACTCCCCCAGGTCTCTGGCATAGTGTATGAGCAGTGGGTAACACTCCCCCAGGTCTCTGGCATAGTGTATGAGCAGTGGGTAACACTCCCCCAGGTCTCTGGCACAGTGTATGAGCAGTGGGTAACACTCCCCCAGGTCTCTGGCACAGTGTATGAGCAGTGGGTAACACTCCCCCAGGTCTCTGGTACAGTGTATGAGCAGTGGGTAACACTCCCCCAGGTCTCTGGCATAGTGTATGAGCAGTGGGTAACTCTCCCCCAGGTCTCTGGCACAGTGTATGAGCAGTGGGTAACACTCCCCCAGGTCTCTGGCACAGTGTATGAGCAGTGGGTAACACTCCCCCAGGTCTCTGGCACAGTGTATGAGCAGTGGGTAACTCTCCCCCAGGTCTCTGGCATAGTGTATGAGCAGTGGGTAACACTCCCCCAGGTCTCTAGCACAGTGTATGAGCAGTGGGTAACTATAGGTCTCTGGCATAGTGTATGAGCAGTGGGTAACACTCCCCCAGGTCTCTAGCACAGTGTATGAGCAGTGGGTAACTATAGGTCTCTGGCATAGTGTATGAGCAGTGGGTAACACTCCCCCAGGTCTCTGGCATAGTGTATGAGCAGTGGGTAACTTTCCCCCAGGTCTCTGGCATAGTGTATGAGCAGTGGGTATCACTCCCCCAGGTCTCTGGCACAGTGTATGAGCAGTGGGTAACACTCCCCCAGGTCTCTGGCACAGTGTATGAGCAGTGGGTAACTCTCCCCCAGGTCTCTGGCACAGTGTATGAGCAGTGGGTAACACTCCCCCAGGTCTCTGGCATAGTGTATGAGCAGTGGGTAACACTCCCCCAGGTCTCTAGCACAGTGTATGAGCAGTGGGTAACTATAGGTCTCTGGCATAGTGTATGAGCAGTGGGTAACACTTCCCCAGGTCTCTGGCATAGTGTATGAGCAGTGGGTAACTATTGGTCTCTGGCATAGTGTATGAGCAGTGGGTAACACTCCCCCAGGTCTCTGGCACAGTGTATGAGCAGTGGGTAACACTGCCCCAGGTCTCTGGCACAGTGTATGAGCAGTGGGTAACACTCCCCCAGGTCTCTGGCATAGTGTATGAGCAGCGGGTAACTATAGGTCTCTGGCATAGTGTATGAGCAGTGGGTAACTCTCCCCCAGGTCTCTGGCACAGTGTATGAGCAGTGGGTAACTCTCCCCCAGGTCTCTGGCATAGTGTATGAGCAGTGGGTAACACTCCCCCAGGTCTCTGGCATAGTGTATGAGCAGTGGGTAACACTCCCCCAGGTCTCTGGCATAGTGTATGAGCAGTGGGTAACACTCCCCCAGGTCTCTGGCATAGTGTATGAGCAGTGGGTAACTCTCCCCCAGGTCTCTGGCACAGTGTATGAGCAGTGGGTAACACTCCCCCAGGTCTCTGGCACAGTGTATGAGCAGTGGGTAACACTCCCCCAGGTCTCTGGCATAGTGTATGAGCAGTGGGTAACTCTCCCCCAGGTCTCTGGCATAGTGTATGAGCAGTGGGTAACACTCCCCCAGGTCTCTAGCACAGTGTATGAGCAGTGGGTAACTATAGGTCTCTGGCACAGTGTATGAGCAGTGGGTAACACTCCCCCAGGTCTCTGGCATAGTGTATGAGCAGCGGGTAACTATAGGTCTCTGGCATAGTGTATGAGCAGTGGGTAACTCTCCCCCAGGTCTCTGGCACAGTGTATGAGCAGTGGGTAACTCTCCCCCAGGTCTCTGGCATAGTGTATGAGCAGTGGGTAACACTCCCCCAGGTCTCTGGCATAGTGTATGAGCAGTGGGTAACACTCCCCCAGGTCTCTGGCATAGTGTATGAGCAGTGGGTAACACTCCCCCAGGTCTCTGGCATAGTGTATGAGCAGTGGGTAACTCTCCCCCAGGTCTCTGGCACAGTGTATGAGCAGTGGGTAACACTCCCCCAGGTCTCTGGCACAGTGTATGAGCAGTGGGTAACACTCCCCCAGGTCTCTGGCATAGTGTATGAGCAGTGGGTAACTCTCCCCCAGGTCTCTGGCATAGTGTATGAGCAGTGGGTAACACTCCCCCAGGTCTCTAGCACAGTGTATGAGCAGTGGGTAACTATAGGTCTCTGGCACAGTGTACTGCACCGACACACTTTATTCGAGCAAATACCCGGTATGTACCTGGCAGATACCTGGAATGCGCCACTCCTCACCTCTGACAAGCCCCGTTGCATTTGCCTTCCCAGCCTGGGTTCATGCCTGGCTGATGGGCGGCTGATCTGTTAAATGATAATGATTAGGATTTAATAGGCTGCAATGCTTCGCGTGTCTACCAGATGGCATAAATTCATGAATTGTAATGCAGTATATATATATATACTGTGCAGTATTGCAGCCAGCGGGAATAAAATGCTTCAATCCCTGCTTGGAAAATAACTCAATGCACTCGGGCAGAAAACAGTCACAAACCTCAATACACCCGGGTATACCCGAATTCGTGGGACTAGCCAAGCTCGAATAAAGTGTGTCGCCAGTGTATGAGCAGTGGGTAACACTCCCCCAGGTCTCTGGCACAGTGTATGAGCAGTGGGTAACTCTCCCCCAGGTCTCTGGCACAGTGTATGAGCAGTGGGTAACACTCCCCCAGGTCTCTGGCATAGTGTATGAGCAGTGGGTAACACTCCCCCAGGTCTCTAGCACAGTGTATGAGCAGTGGGTAACTATAGGTCTCTGGCATAGTGTATGAGCAGTGGGTAACACTCCCCCAGGTCTCTGGCATAGTGTATGAGCAGTGGGTAACTTTCCCCCAGGTCTCTGGCATAGTGTATGAGCAGTGGGTAACACTCCCCCAGGTCTCTAGCACAGTGTATGAGCAGTGGGTAACTATAGGTCTCTGGCATAGTGTATGAGCAGTGGGTAACACTCCCCCAGGTCTCTGGCATAGTGTATGAGCAGTGGGTAACTTTCCCCCAGGTCTCTGGCATAGTGTATGAGCAGTGGGTAACACTCCCCCAGGTCTCTAGCACAGTGTATGAGCAGTGGGTAACTATAGGTCTCTGGCACAGTGTATGAGCAGTGGGTAACACTCCCCCAGGTCTCTGGCATAGTGTATGAGCAGCGGGTAACTATAGGTCTCTGGCATAGTGTATGAGCAGTGGGTAACTTTCCCCCAGGTCTCTGGCACAGTGTATGAGCAGTGGGTAACTCTCCCCCAGGTCTCTGGCATAGTGTATGAGCAGTGGGTAACACTCCCCCAGGTCTCTGGCATAGTGTATGAGCAGTGGGTAACACTCCCCCAGGTCTCTGGCATAGTGTATGAGCAGTGGGTAACACTCCCCCAGGTCTCTGGCATAGTGTATGAGCAGTGGGTAACTCTCCCCCAGGTCTCTGGCACAGTGTATGAGCAGTGGGTAACACTCCCCCAGGTCTCTGGCACAGTGTATGAGCAGTGGGTAACACTCCCCCAGGTCTCTGGCATAGTGTATGAGCAGTGGGTAACTCTCCCCCAGGTCTCTGGCATAGTGTATGAGCAGTGGGTAACACTCCCCCAGGTCTCTAGCACAGTGTATGAGCAGTGGGTAACTATAGGTCTCTGGCATAGTGTATGAGCAGTGGGTAACACTCCCCCAGGTCTCTAGCACAGTGTATGAGCAGTGGGTAACTATAGGTCTCTGTCATAGTGTATGAGCAGTGGGTAACTTTCCCCCAGGTCTCTGGCATAATGTATGAGCAGTGGGTAACACTCCCCCAGGTCTCTGGCACAGTGTATGAGCAATGGGTAACACTCCCCCAGGTCTCTGTCATAGTGTATGAGCAGTGGGTAACTTTCCCCCAGGTCTCTGGCATAGTGTATGAGCAGTGGGTAACACTCCCCCAGGTCTCTGGCACAGTGTATGAGCAGTGGGTAACACTCCCCCAGGTCTCTGGCACAGTGTATGAGCAGTGGGTAACTCTCCCCCAGGTCTCTGGCACAGTGTATGTGCAGTGGGTAACACTCCCCCAGGTCTCTGGCATAGTGTATGAGCAGTGGGTAACACTCCCCCAGGTCTCTAGCACAGTGTATGAGCAGTGGGTAACTATAGGTCTCTGGCATAGTGTATGAGCAGTGGGTAACACTCCCCCAGGTCTCTGGCATAGTGTATGAGCAGTGGGTAACTTTCCCCCAGGTCTCTGGCATAGTGTATGAGCAGTGGGTATCACTCCCCCAGGTCTCTAGCACAGTGTATGAGCAGTGGGTAACTATAGGTCTCTGGCATAGTGTATGAGCAGTGGGTAACACTCCCCCAGGTCTCTGGCATAGTGTATGAGCAGTGGGTAACTCTCCCCCAGGTCTCTGGCACAGTGTATGAGCAGTGGGTAACACTGCACCAGGTCTCTGGCACAGTGTATGAGCAGTGGGTAACACTCCCCCAGGTCTCTGGCATAGTGTATGAGCAGTGGGTAACACTCCCCCAGGTCTCTGGCATAGTGTATGAGCAGTGGGTAACACTCCCCCAGGTCTCTGGCATAGTGTATGAGCAGTGGGTAACACTCCCCCAGGTCTCTGGCATAGTGTATGAGCAGTGGGTAACACTCCCCCAGGTCTCTGGCATAGTGTATGAGCAGTGGGTAACACTCCCCCAGGTCTCTGGCACAGTGTATGAGCAGTGGGTAACTCTCCCCCAGGTCTCTGGCATAGTGTATGAGCAGTGGGTAACACTCCCCCAGGTCTCTGGCACAGTGTATGAGCAGTGGGTAACACTCCCCCAGGTCTCTGGCACAGTGTATGAGCAGTGGGTAACACTCCCCCAGGTCTCTGGCATAGTGTATGAGCAGTGGGTAACTCTCCCCCAGGTCTCTGGCACAGTGTATGAGCAGTGGGTAACTCTCCCCCAGGTCTCTGGCATAGTGTATGAGCAGTGGGTAACACTCCCCCAGGTCTCTGGCACAGTGTATGAGCAGTGGGTAACACTCCCCCAGGTCTCTGGCACAGTGTATGAGCAGTGGGTAACACTCCCCCAGGTCTCTGGCATAGTGTATGAGCAGTGGGTAACACTCCCCCAGGTCTCTGGCATAGTGTATGAGCAGTGGGTAACAGTCCCCCAGGTCTCTGGCATAGTGTATGAGCAGTGGGTAACAGTCCCCCAGGTCTCTGGCATAGTGTATGAGCAGTGGGTAACAGTCCCCCAGGTCTCTGGCATAGTGTATGAGCAGTGGGTAACAGTCCCCCAGGTCTCTGGCATAGTGTATGAGCAGTGGGTAACTCTCCCCCAGGTCTCTGGCACAGTGTATGAGCAGTGGGTAACACTCCCCCAGGTCTCTGGCATAGTGTATGAGCAGTGGGTAACTCCCCCAGGTCTCTGGCATAGTGTATGAGCAGTGGGTAACACTCCCTCAGGTCTCTGGCATAGTGTATGAGCAGTGGGTAACTCTCCCCCAGGTCTCTGGCACAGTGTATGAGCAGTGGGTAACTCTCCCCCAGGTCTCTGGCATAGTGTATGAGCAGTGGGTAACACTCCCCCAGGTCTCTGGCATAGTGTATGAGCAGTGGGTAACTCTCCCCCAGGTCTCTGGCATAGTGTATGAGCAGTGGGTAACTCTCCCCCAGGTCTCTGGCATAGTGTATGAGCAGTGGGTAACACTCCCCCAGGTCTCTGGCACAGTGTATGAGCAGTGGGTAACACTCCCCCAGGTCTCTGGCACAGTGTATGAGCAGTGGGTAACTCTCCCCCAGGTCTCTGGCATAGTGTATGAGCAGTGGGTAACTCTCCCCCAGGTCTCTGGCATAGTGTATGAGCAGTGGGTAACTCCCCCAGGTCTCTGGCATAGTGTATGAGCAGTGGGTAACACTCCCCCAGGTCTCTGGCATAGTGTATGAGCAGTGGGTAACTCTCCCCCAGGTCTCTGGCACAGTGTATGAGCAGTGGGTAACTCCCCCAGGTCTCTGGCATAGTGTATGAGCAGTGGGTAACTCTCCCCCAGGTCTCTGGCACAGTGTATGAGCAGTGGGTAACACTCCCCCAGGTCTCTGGCATAGTGTATGAGCAGTGGGTAACTCTCCCCCAGGTCTCTGGCATAGTGTATGAGCAGTGGGTAACTCTCCCCCACGTCTCTGGCATAGTGTATGAGCAGTGGGTAACTCTCCCCCAGGTCTCTGGCATAGTGTATGAGCAGTGGGTAACTCTCCCCCAGGTCTCTGGCATAGTGTATGAGCAGTGGGTAACTCTCCCCCAGGTCTCTGGCATAGTGTATGAGCAGTGGGTAACTCTCCACCTCCTCCTTATTCTCTGTAGCTAATGAAGTGTGTGCGCCTCCCGCTGCTGAGCAGGGATTTCCTGATGAGCAGCGTGGACACAGAGCTCCTCGTGCGCCATCACTCCGAGTGTAAAGACCTCTTGATCGAGGCTCTCAAGTACCATCTGATGCCAGAGCAGCGTGGAGTGCTGAGTAACAGCCGAACCCGACCCCGGCGCTGCGAGGGAGCCAGCACCGTGCTCTTTGCCGTAGGTAAGGGGACAGACACACCCATTCTCTGTACCAGGGTCACTGAGTATTACAGGTATTGAATATCTGAGTACCAGCGATTGTCTGTTATACTGTTGCAGTACGGTATGTAGAAGTATCAGTGACACTGAGTGCATCTGAAAGTGACGGCATATCTGTGGGTACCGCAGTGATTGATACTCACAAATGCCCCGAGTGATCATGTCCCGCATGTATCCAGGGATCACAGTAATCGGGTATATATGAGTATCTGTGCCTGATACTCGGTGTGCGTGTGGCTCAGTGATGGAGTAGCATTGAGTATCATTGAGCTTGTTGTTGTGGTTTCATATCTCTGGCGTCCGAGTGATGAGCATATCGATCAGCGTGCGTATTGCGCTAAATGTGCATGTTTTTGGTTATCCGCACGGCTCCAGCTATTGTACCGATATGTCGGATATCAGGTGGGTAGAACATTTTTGTATTGGAGTAACTGTGTGTCCATCATACCACGGTTATTGTGTTTCTATCTGCCTGTGAGAGTTGCGTCTGGTTATTTCGGTGCTAGGATACTTCAGCGTATCAGAGTCTGAATATAAGCGTGATAGCTTGAGTCTAGGGGGCCTATTCGATGAACATACGATAACTGCATATCCATGCGAAGCTGTGTTCAGAAAGCCCTCTCCACGTGTCCTAACTGGGCGATTTTTAAAAGCTTTATTATTATTATAAGCCATTTAATTCTGGCTCTGCACATCCGTGCACCGTGGCAAACGCGCAAATTTTAGCTATCCGCCGGTATTTAATAAATTCGGTGAAGTCCGAAATGCAAAATTGGTTGCAACGTCTCTCAAAATGTATGTGGCCACCTCACGGGCTGAGAAGAAACGCAGAATTGGCCATACTGGGCAAGGACTTGTCTAACTTCTCCATGTACTATGTACATAATTACAGCAGGGATATGCTGAAAACCTGACCTGTTGGTGGCCCTTGAGGACAGGGAGTTGGCCTCCCCAGGTCTGGAAGAGGGCGACATCCCATTTTGTGTTGGCGGCTACCTCTTGCTTTCCGCTTGTGCCGTTTATAGAATAAGCCCCAATGTGTCATAGTGATGGTGTCTGTCTGTGCAGGCGGCGGGAGCCTGTTTGCCATACACGGTGACTGCGAAGCGTACGATACCCGCACTGACCGCTGGCACATGGTGGCTTCGATGTCGACCAGAAGAGCCCGGGTAGGCGTGGCTGCCATTGGAAACAAGCTGTATGCTGTAGGCGGGTAAGGACCAGGGACCACGAACATGCCCCTCGTCACCGAGGCCACGATCCTACGCGCCCCTTCGCAAGGGCGTGCAATGCGGCCCATCACTCGGAGACCCTTTCTATTATATTCGTGTGAAATCTGCACCGCAGTGCTCCCCTCATCCCGTTTTCCTGGCAGCGGTAAGCCGGTTCTTGACGCCACGTCGGCTTTCCACAGCTATGACGGCACGTCGGATCTCTCCACCGTGGAATCGTACGACCCGGTAACCAACACGTGGCAGCCGGAGGTTTCCATGGGAACGCGACGCAGTTGCCTCGGGGTGGCGGTGCTACACGGGCTGCTCTACGCGGCGGGAGGATATGACGGCGCATCCTGCTTGAACAGGTAGGCAGATCTATAGGTGTAAAAAAGGGGAAGCATGGAGAAGAAATATATACTGCCCTCTCCGTGATGTATGGGGAAATAAAATTAGCACCTGTGAACACTTATCTCAAGACAGGACGGCAACCCTGCTATTCCCCATTATCTCTTGGCATACAGGGCTTCCACTGCAGCCAGGGATTCTGGGAAATGACATGCAAATGAGCACAACATCTAATTTTGTAATCCATTTGAACATTGACCCGTATAAGATTATGCCTGCCGCGTTAGGCTGCGCTTATACAGGCGGCAACCGATGACGTCACCGCCATTGCGACGAGTTGTATTTGGAAGTTTAGGCGACGTCGCAGGATGACGTCATAAAAGGGGGAGGGCAGAGGCACAGGGAAGCTCCCGATTGGCCGCAAGGGGAGACCGTCGCCGAAAAAAATCAAATATCAGTGACTGCCAGATTTCTGGTAGCGCTGTCGCTCCGTCGCTTGCACTATAAGCGCACGGGACTGTGACAATGCATGTGTTTTGCCGTGAAGGCGCCTGTGTAACCTGCTGGCATGTGGTGGGGGAGGGGGGGGGGCTGCCGAACAGGGCGTTTCACCCAGATTAGAGAAGGGTGTGTAATACACAGGGAGGAGCACACGGTGTCCGTATTGTGTGGCACTTTGGCTAGGTATATTTAACCACTGCAGGCCTGCACTAGAGCAGAGGTGGCCAACTCCAGTTCTCAAGGGTTAACTCCAGGTCAGGTTGTGGGGATATCCCTGCTTCAGCACAGGTGGCTCAGTCGAAGACTGCGCCACTGATTGAGCCACCTGGGCAGAAGCAGGGATAACCTGACCCGTTGGTGGCCCTTAAGGACTGGAGTTGGCCACTCCTGCACTAGCGATACAAGTATGAGCGTGCGCTCTGCGCATTGTTATTAGTACGGGCAAAGCCGGGAGCTGGGTTTTTTTTAATTTATTTTCCCTTTCTCCCCACATTCTCATTCCAGCGCTGAGCGCTACGACCCGCTCACGGGCACATGGACCTCTATAGCCGCCATGAGCACCAGACGCAGATATGTCCGGGTGGCAACACTAGGTGGGTCCCCCTACTGGCAGGGGTTGATTTGCCTTGTAGTGCCTCTTTTAAAGCCACAATCCAAGCGATTGGTATGTATTATTTATTTAATCGGATTGGAGCAGAACCGTGTTGATTTCAGCTTTGGGGACCCCCTGCCTCCCGAGCGACAGACCCTCCGTAGGTGCTGTCGGCATCTCTCTGCAGTCTAAAGCTCCCAGGTCACGTGGGAAAATAGGAAGGCACCAGGGGGTGATGTGGCAGCTTCCGATTGGCCCATGGAATTTTTCAACCACCATATTGTAAACCCAGCCAGGACTGCTACCGGCACCCCACACGGCGGTAAGTATCTCGGGAAGGAAGGGGTCCTCGGAGCGGAAATCGACACGGTTCAGCTCCAGAGACCCCCTGCTTCAATCCTATTCAGAAATGCATACTGTCGCATGGAGTGCTGCTTCGATATGTGAGAATTGTCTGCATTTTATACTCGGCCTGTGGGAGACCGTCTGTGTAACCCATCCCTGCTTCTTTCTGGTGTTGTTTAGATGGCAATCTCTATGCTGTTGGAGGTTACGACAGCTCTTCTCACCTGGCCACTGTGGAAAAATATGAGCCACAGGTAAGGTCAAAAACATTCACTGCTCTCCCATTAATCACACACGGGGTGTGCACCACACCCTGCCCAAGTGCACTGCACAGAGGGTTAAATCACACGTGCCCAGTTTATATCCTTCAGGTATAGTCCCTAATAGGGCCTCCCATACCTACGAGACCTGTTCCCCATCAGTGCAGTGCGTGCCTGCCGCTCTCACTAAGGACAGTCACACCACCGTTCCACTAGTCTTGCAAATCAGTGCCTCTTACGCACCGCCGCTCAGCTGTTATGTTAGTCCTTCAGGCCATAGTGCTGCATATTGAGGCACCTTCGGTCTCCCACACAGCCTGACATTAAGGCTCACTAACTCTTATAGTTCTGAGTCACCGCATAGCATTTGCATAACGGCTGGCAGCAACCTGTAGCGATTGACCTGCATATTACGTGGAATGTACTCTTAAATATCTTGGGTACTGTCCATCTCAGTATCCGGTGTCCCCTCCCTATTTTATTGGTTGTTGCCATTAAAAATATTTGTATGCCCTATTCATATTGCCCAACAGTTATTACTAGGGCACCTTTTCCACTTGCATACATGTTACATTGACACTGGTATCGCCCCTGGTGCCTGTGTACACTGGCACACATTATCCCATAGGGCTACAGAGCTTTTCCACTCATCACTACCAGAGACCTTCGCTACGTCAGGGTAACAGAGTGCACGCATTTGGGGGTCTCCCTTCCCAGTCCCCCACCTCTGGAGATCTCTCCCTGGTTAGGATTCTGTTTGCTAGATCAGGAGTGGCCAACTCCAGTCCTCAACCTGACCCATTGGTAGCTCTTTTCAGGATATCCCCTGTAGCAGGGGTATCCTGAAAACCTGACCTGTTGATGGGTCTGGAAGACTGGAGTTGGCCATTCCTGGGTTAGATATATAGATAGTAAGTTTATCCGGTGTGGCCTTTTAATTGGAATCTGAGCACAATTTGGCGCGCGCGTCCCTTGCACTTTGGATTACACGACTGTGTTGAACCCGATTAGAAGAGCCACATGTAGTCTGTTTTTCAGGACTTGCTGAAATTGTCCCCTGTCCGACATGAATATTGTAATCTAGCTAGTCGCGTGCCTTCTGCAGTAAGAGACACTTCCAGGTTTGTTTTGGTTCAAGGCGCATTTTAGGCGAGGAGGACTACATCTAATTCCAAGAACCAATTCATGACTCAAATGTGATCACGTGAACCGGGAGCGGAGCGTGTAAATAATGGCCTCTCCCAGCTCTTGTTCACTGGTTCCCCAGCAGGGAGAGACCTGTTCTGTATTACTGGTAACTGCTACAGTGGTTGTTATCCAGCTTCCTCTCTACTCCTCTGATCCAATGGCTGAGGCATCCAAAAAGTTTAGAATTGTTACCGTAGGTCTGTTAAAGTTATCATAATGACCATGTCCTTAATGGTAAATACATTTAATTTCAAGATAAATAAGCAGTGATCAGATCTTGATCAAATATTTGACACCGTACTACAGTAGTTTTTTTGTATTGTTTATTTTAAATAATTTTCATTTAATTAAATGGCTGCTATTGCCTAGAATGCGTGAGCGATGACGTCCCAATCATACTTAAGCACACGTTGGTGAAAGCAGTCGGCCATGGAACATCTTCCCTTCTTTTTGTAGTGAATATCTTTATTCATATAGCGTCATCCAGGTACGTAGCGCGTCACAGCCGTAATACACGTGACCTATTATAACACATAGTGGGAATACGCTCTTCGGACTTGAAACTAACAATAGGAAAAGGAGCCCCTGCTCCAAAGAGCTTGCAATCTAAGTAATGTTCGTTTAAGAACTTGAAATCCATAAGGTATATTTAAAGGTCTGCCTGAAATCCTATCTATGCAACGCACAAGAAAAAAATATGTACATGCTGTAGTCATTATAAGGGCTAGTTAAATGGCCGAGACATTACCCGAGCACCATGGGCAGCAGCGTGGAGAATGTTGCAGTTGCCAGGGCTGAGTGACCCAGCAGATCTCACAATGGCCCTGTTTCTCTTGTAGATTTTCCTGGGGGAACCGCACAGAGTTCTGTGAAGATTGAGAGCTGCAGAGTTAAGAGTGGGTGAGGCTGGCAGTCAGGCTCACGTGGCTACCCCTCACCGTACAGTCCGTGGCTCCCAGCCGCTCACCCCCAGGCTTGTTTCCTGTATTCCAGATAAACACTTGGACCCCGATCGCCAATATGCTGAGCCGCCGGAGCAGTGCCGGGGTGGCGGTGCTGGAGGGTATGCTGTATGTGGCTGGGGGCAACGATGGGACCAGCTGCCTGAACTCTGTGGAGAGATATAACCCAAAGGCAAACACATGGGAGAGTGTGGCACCGATGAACATTAGAAGGTGAGCTGGATGGGGGAAAGCTGTGAAAGTGGAGCGAGAACCAATACGGGGCGAGAGGTCTATTTTGTGCTGGTTTTGCTGGCCGGCCAATCGGTTGAACGGCAATCCTACTTGGTTAGAACCAAGTAGGACCAAAGAAATCAGACAAGCAAATATCAAAATAACCCAATAGCAAGTGCACGGTAACAGAAAATAAAGTGCGCTAAAAATGGAGGGTTAATTTAAAGAAATCAATATGGGGGATACCGAGCTGAGCACCCCGCCTGGCATCCACTGGGAGGCAAATTCTGGAACCAACCCAGTGGACTCGGCGTACGTGTACATTGGCCGGGTACGGGAGCGCAACAGCGTCCAGAACATGGCCGCGATTTTTTACTGGGACCTCTCCTTCCAAACGCTGCTTCCTCGTCTTCTAGATGGCTAGCTTAGCCAGTGCCAGGAGCAGGTTGATGAGGAGACCCCAGGGCTTATTGTCCCGGGACACTGAGAGGAGCACTACAATGACTCAGGGGTTGGAATTTTGACGGAAATGAGATGTTATTTAATTGGTTCCCCAATCCATGTTATCAGCTCGTACAAGGAACTATAATATCAATACCCATAAGAGACTATCTGTCATTTCTGTCATTTCTGTCATTTTAAAACATCAAGTGGAAAGGTAATCCCTATTACTAGCACTTGGATGTACTACACAGTATATACACTCCTGTGGGGGTTTCAGCCATCTTTGAACATCAGATAGCCCTGGCTAGAGACCTGGGATAGCTCTGCAGAGGCATGGTTAACATAGCCCAGCGGTGCTAAACTCCAGTCTTCAAACCTTTTCTCCCCCCCCCCCCAACAGGTCAGGTTTTCTCAGATATCCCTGCTCAAGCACAGGTGGCTCTGATTGAGCCACCTGTAACGATGCAGGGATATCCTGAAAATCTGACCTGTTTTGGCACCCCTGCTATAGCCCCCTGCTGAATAGCCACAGGGCATTGTGTTAAGGCAGCTTATCTCGTTTACCATTCTAGCCCAGTGTAGCACTTGACATCTGTTTTAATAACGCCAGGTTCTGGCCATCATGACCGCACAGGCCCGGTAATGCCCAGTATTATCACCATTGCTGCTCCAGTCTCGAGTCGCCTGCAGTTGTCAGTTGTCATTATACTGCAAAATACCATAGTAATTCACATGCTACTGAAAGCCCAGGGTTATCAGTGGGGTCATTTCAAGATCCCTTAATATCTTGGCGTTGTCACGGGGTCATTTCACGATCCCTTAATATCTTGGCCTTGTCACTCCCACCGGCATTCAAAAAGCTTCTGGTTATGTATAAAAAAAAAAAGATGGCGTTTTGGTGAAGAGTTTAAATGGTGATAAATTTGGTGGAATGAGAAATGTCTGGTAGATGGGTAGTCTCGCCGCTCACTTCCTGTCTAGCCTCTCCTGCCTCCTGTCTTCCTCCAGGAGCACTCATGACCTCGTGGCTATGGATGGATGGCTCTACGCAGTGGGCGGCAATGATGGGAGCTCCAGCCTAAACTCCATTGAGAAGTACAACCCTCGCACCAACAAGTGGGTGGCAGCCTCCTGCATGTTCACCCGGAGGAGCAGCGTGGGGGTGGCCGTGCTAGAACTCCTCAACTTCCCCCCGCCCTCTTCCCCCACCCTCTCCGTCTCCTCCACCAGCCTCTGACAAAGAATACGATTCTTCACATCACATCAAGGAGGGACCTGTCGGAGCTGAAGAGGGGGGGGGAGCGAACCACCGGTTTCACATTTCTAAGGGGTCTCTTCTCAGGACACCCACGTTGCCCGTGTAACCTCTTCACTGCTGGAAAGGCCTGCACCCCATTGCAAAGATACCTCTTCACCATCTAACGACAGGACTGCGTTACAGACCCCTCCACCAGCAAAGGGGATTTAATGGATCCCCCCCCCTGAATTGGCAGGAAATGGTTAATCCTTCTGCGTCAGGGAAGGAGTTAATATTTGCTGTAGTGCACTGCGCAAGCCGCCCGAGCAGGAAAGTGGTTAACCCGCCCCAACAGCACCCCTCTTCAGTAAAACCGTATTTATCCATGCACACAAATGACCGTGAAGAATTGACTTCTGCTGCACTTGCGGAAACGTTCGGAACATGCCCACCGTCTGTGATCAAGCCAACGCCTTGGGGATACAGATCATTGCAGCGGGACGAGGAGACTTGCAGCTTATGGCTGAACTCTTGCAGAATCCCTGGACAAAATCAAGAGACAAAAAGTGTGACGTTTGGTTCCCTCCTTATCTGGGTAGACCTGATGTGCAAGGAAGCAGCAAATTATATTAAGGCGCAGCTCTTTTTGTCTGTTTTTGTTCCATTGCATTTTGAACCTACCCAAGGCATCATCCCATGTAGCACTTGATACCAGACACAGGAGTAGGAGGTGCTGTGATAAGGCATCATATTTAAACTCTGGACAGCAGTATTTGAACGTTCGTTCTCTTGTTCTTTTGGGTGCTAACATCTTATTTATTTTTTATTTATTTTTTGCAAATGCCTTCATCCCAGAGATGGTTATGGCACAATTTTGCACGTAACATTGGCTTTAAATGCTTCTGATGAATGCTTTGTGTGTGCCAGAGACAAGGCACTGAATGAGTTAGGTTACTATTGGATAAGGTTAGATGGTTTGGAATTGTAATGTTTCACTAAGCTTGTATTTCCCTAACTATTTCCCAATAAGAGTCTGGTACCCTGGACACTCCTTATCTTGTGTAAAACTCGTCCTTTTTCATGTCTAACCCTACAAACCTCCTGCAATAAGGACCACTGTATATTTCTATTCTCCAACTTGCCACGTCCACCTGTTCTCTTATTACCCTTGCCCTTTGTTCATATTTCATACCTATTCTCTTTGATCTGTGTGGCTTTTTCCTCTCACCCAGTCTTTCGTTCCGCATGTCCCATGTCCCAAGTGTGTGGCCACCTACTGCCACGAATGGTCTAGTTTTTGTTCACGAATCTTTGTTGTACAATAGATTTTTTTCCCCTGTAATGTACAAGATGGCTGGAGAGTAGCATGCACGTCCCACAGTGCACCTCTATGAAGGAGTTTTTCACTTTGTTTTGCTCGTCAGTGAAATTCAGGTGCTAGATCACTGCATGGATGCAATGCAGAGCAGCTCTACCTTGCAACACATGGACAAAGGCAGTGCAGGCCGTGCTGATGGCAAAGGGGTCTTTATCTGGCTTTTACTGCAGGCATTTGCAGCGAATGGTAACCCTTTTGTTGCTGGAGAATGACTCCGATTAAGAACAGTGACCCTATGACCTACACTCTTCTCCCATTCTGAATAGCAATGGACACGTTTTTTTTTTAATATATGTTTTTTATGTTCCTTTATTTACATGTCTGTTTATTTATTTAAGGATTATCCCATTAAAAGTAGAGCCCCGACCCCTCCCTATGCACTGACATGGTAAACTTCTAGCCGAATTAATAAGAGTCTGTGTGATTTTATTTATGCAAATGTAGAGAATGGCAAAGAGGTCCCCGACCTCTACATCTCAACGGTTGGGTCCCAGGAATACCAAGGCTGGCAGCTCTAAGACTGTATGGCTTGGAAATACCCAGTGTATCGCCTCAAGGTTGGCACGGCTTGGGACAGACAAAGGGGAATGGGGTGCCGGTTATTACAGGGCTGGGGGGTGGGCACTGCAGTTTTATCCAAGGGTCTCTTACAGTGGCTCCCTACTCCAGTTCTCAAGACCCCCCGCCCCATGAAAGTTAGTTTTAAGGATATCCCTACTTCAGCACAGATGGTCCAAGCAGGGATATCCTTCAAATCGGGCCTGTTGGGAGTTCTTGAGGATGAGTTGGGAACAGTGGTCTAGGAGATCTGTTAGCCATAAATGGAGTCTATATAGTTTGGGGTGAAAAGCTTGAGTTCTCTACCTGAATTGTTCCAATATATTTGTGGGATTGGTACTGCACTGCACCCATGAGTGACTCTCTCCCTGAACATTAGTTGCAATCTAAAGTAACTGCCCTTATATCTACCTTTTCAGCTATGCCGTACCCCACTGCGATGATCTGATCGGTGACGGTTTTGGTTGATAGTGTTGCTATACACCTGCCCTGACTAAATATACAGCTCAGGAAAATCTTTCTATATACACACACAGAGGGTTTCTTAAAACCTTCAATGCCAGTGGTTCTTGCTGGATGTTACTAACCTTTTCCTGACAGATGTAACTGGAGTGTGTTGCAGACCTTTCTGGAAGCTGAATGGTTATACCTGAAAAATGTAAATACTACTTCTAACCCCCTCATTCTAGAACAGGGGTAGCCAACTGCAGTCCTCAAGGGCTACCAACAGGCTAGGTTTTCAGGGTATCCCTGCTTCAGCACAGGTAGACTAAGCCACTGTTTGAGCCACCTGTGCTGAAACAGGGATATCCTGAAAGCCAGACCTGTTGGTAGCTCTTGGGGACTGCAGTTGGCTACCCCTGTTCTAGCCCATCAAGCAAATATGAAAGAGAGGAAAAAATCGCCATGATAGGGAATTGTCTGACATTCTTGTTCCGCCATCTTCCCTCCATTAGATAGGACGCTTGGGTTCCACTTGGCTCTCATCTACTCCCAGCGTATTTATTGTCGTGCTCGTCATACTTCGATATCAACTTTCAGGGCGAATAAACTTGTTCTATTCGAAGAATGACAGCGAAAGTGTTGAATTCCTCCATTTTCTTTTAACGCGGTTGCTGAGCCCTATGATGTGTCCTCTAGTTTCAGCAACAATTTGTGTTTAAAAGCATAGCCCCTCCGCACAAGCTGAACACGCTGTCCTGCGCGGTGTTACACTTTTTTTTTGGAAAACTGTTAACTTAATTTGCGTTCCCACTTACAGGCCGTTGCAGATCTGTCCTGTCCTGTTGTTTAATGATTGTTTGAATCATGCTGGAGGTTCCACTCTTGGGCTCATATTCAATGTAGATTCCAATGCAGTCAAGTCAGAACTCCCCATGGAAGCTACAGGTGTGTGAGTATTCACAAATTATTGCGGAAGGGGGGGGGGAGTCCGTTTGCCTGAATTGCGCTTAGCCATGGTCTGCCGATCTCTGGGCATCTTCGGATCACGATCGCCAAATGGGGTAGTCCACCAGGCAAGTCTACTTGCCCAGTGGATACAAAATGGCCACGGTGTCGGGGCTAATTTCCGTGGCTACTAAAAATGAAGGCGACTTTCAACTAGTGACCTTGCTGCCATATTTGCGGGGGAATGTTTTTTTTTTTTTTTGTGTGACAAAAATATACAAATATTTTGGGAACCAAGGCGGTTGCTGGGATTGGGCTCTGGGGAAGCCGTGTGTGTGTGTGTGTGTGTGTGTGTGTGTGTGTGTCAGTCACTGGAGGTTGACATATCTGCAATGGAGTTAGCAATAAATGAACATTCACTTAAAATTCAGTTACTAAATTGATAACTGTGCTTTACCTCGCTTGTCACCATATCAAAGAAGGGAATTGCATTAAAGAAGGGGGTTCATGGCGGGATCCAAGAGCCATGATCCAAAAACCCAGAGGAGTTGAGCGATCTCTAGGTTTTATTACGTGTGAGGGAAAGTTGGAAAAAGGACATTGATAAAGAAGAAACGCCCTGAATTCAGGATTCACGTTTGTTCACAAACATTGTCAGGATGGACTGTCCTGGGCAGTAATTCAAGTTGTGTGGGACTGTGTCTTGTGGACGTCTCAGTTGATTTACCCGAGTTCTGCAGGAATGCAATAGCCGTCTATCATAAAATGCATGTTGACCTTTTTCTAGTGAGTTTCTGGCAGTTTCTGATTCTTATCTCTTAACGGCTGTCAGCAGAATTTCTTCAGCAAAGTGACATTGTTTCTGTTTGCTTTGACTCATTAAATCGCTGTTCTGTTGGAAGGGGCGCTAAGTACTCTCAATGGTCACATTAAAGTAACACATGATTTCGGAATTCCAGTAATGACTTTTTATTATTGCGTTCGTTCCATCGGATCTTGAGCCCAGACTTCCAAATAAGATTCCAGTTCTTATGAGCTGACTGGAGGGAAATGAGGGGTTCACACACATTTTCTCACAGGGTTATATAGTTACGCAGTAAGACACATGGCCGCTTCTTTCAGTCGCCCAGTAAAATAACGTTGTCAAAGCAGGCGCCTGGCTTTTTACAAGGCTGTCATAACCCGTTCACTACCAGAAAGGCCTGCCATGCGTTGCTCTGAAAGGTCAGATTCCAGTACATTAAACAATTCTGGCTTAACCCCTTCTGAATATTAGGGGAGATTTTTGTTTATAACTGACCTACTAGGAGTGAAGCAAACCATCTTGTTTTTATGAGGTGTGTGTGTGTTGCAGGGACGTGTATTATATTAGTTTCTGCTTGTAATTCCCCCACTTTCTTCACAGGTCTCTTAGTAATAAACACGATAGTTCATCGATCTGTAATAGCCATTGTTGGCATGGGCGGTTGTAATGTCACAGGCAGGTTATAATGGCAGCATGGCACTGGAGGAGTTGGGTTAGCAACTCCTGCTGACGTGGAAAATTCCGCTGTATTTATATTTAAGCAGCCCATTTATTAGAGGAAAACTATTTATTTTTTTTCTGTTTGTTTTCTGTAAATTTGCACTACAGTGAAGATTTAAAATGAACAAAACAAGCAATATTGCTGACTTGTCAACCTGAAAATAAAATATGTTGACTTATTTTTGTGGACTTCTTATTTTGTGAGCGTTGTATCTGCAGGTGCATTGTCTGTACGGATATTCTGATTCTTCCCCCAAAGAGCTTGCAATCTGTGTATGCAGCCTGCGTACATGTTGAACCGCACGAGGTGACCAATTAGCTCCGGAACCTAGAACTCTTGCCATATAAAAGGTGCCAGTGTTCGTAGCACTGTAGAAAACAGACGAAAGGACATTATGACAGTGAATTGTGCAATGCCGCAGTATACCTGACCACACCTATGGCCGGGTGGCAGCACATTCAAAATGAGTCCCCTCCATCCAAACCCTTTCACATCCGATCCATTTAACCGCAAAAGAGGTTGTTTTTTGTTTATTTTTTTAAAGCGCGCATGGAAACCCCCAATTTAGCGGTGCTGCATGTGAATGCAAGAGAGCACAACATTTTAAACTTAAACCTCGACACTTAAAGGGATCAGGTTTTTTTTTTTTTAAAGTATGTCATAAAATAATAAAGACCTAGAAGTTTTTTAGGTTTGATAATGACCCGCAGTCACACTTTAACCAGTCATTTTTAACCCAACCGAATGAGTTCTGATTTATAATCGTTCTTCTTAATACATAGCAGCAGCGTCTCTCATTTCTATCTCGAGCGAATTTGACGCAGTTTTGTCCGCTTGTATAGAAATACATGAGGATAAAAATACAGGAGAGAAAACCTAGAGCACGTATCCCTCCCACACTCTGCCTCTCCCTTCTCTCCTCCCACTCCTTACATTATCGCACCTGTCTGTCTATCTGACATGCCAGTCTGCAGTAGTTCTCTGTGTCTGGTATTAGCTGTATCAGGATAGCAGTGGAGAGAGTGACTGCATTCCATGATTTAGGCAGGTATGGAGTAAGATGGACTTTTAGCCAAACGTATGGACGTCACCTTGGATCTGTCGGCAAACCTGCTGGTTTCTTGGGATGACGTCACTGCTCTCACTCAGCTCATTTTCTGAGAATATCCTATATTAGCCAGGAGCAAAGCATTGTGAAACAGTGTTAACATGAAGAGATGCGTCACAGAGCTGTGTGTGTACATGTTTCTATATGAAGGGGAGGGCTAAATTACAATCATTTTTAAAGGTAAACATGGCTGTTCTATAGCTCTGTTACATAGTAGATGAGGTTGAAAAAAAGACATGCGTTCAAGTTCAACCTATGCTAAATTTAGATAACAGATACTTTATCCTACCGTATATCTATACTTGTCGAATGTACAATCATTTTGAACTTAAAACTCTTCAGACAGCGATGTGGATATTAGCCTCACCTATTTTGTAGACTGGGTCATTTAGGGACAGTTGCAGTTCTTGGCCAAGTCTTTTGTGGAGCACTTTGGGAAAATCTCTTCTGCAATTAACCCGTTATAGCTGATGCGATTTGGCGTGCATGGCTCTGCTAATTTAGTAGCGTTTTTACCAACTAGTTATTGCATTTTCTTTTTTTATTTATCAAATGTTTTACCAGAAAATAATACATCGAGGTACCTCCTTGTTTTCACGTATGTCCTGAGCACACCATTAGGACGATACATGGTTACATTAAATTAAAAGAGGCTATATATTCAATTTACAGACATTTCATGGACAGTTAGAGAGAATATATGATTATGGGCGTAAGTTACAGACCAGGTTAAAATGAGAGACAGCTGAAGTGTTGAAATTATTTATACTGGAGGCGGTTTTGAGAGTCTCCCAGGAGGTTGTTTCAATCATGAAGTGCACAGTAAGAAGAGGAGCGATCGGATTCCTTGTTGGACCATTAACAGTCTTTTGGAGTCCAATCTCAGGTGATAAGTGCTGCATGTGGTAGGGGTGAGGAGCTTGTTCAGATAGGTGGGTAGCTTGCCCAGAAACTATTTGAAGGCAAGACAGGAGAAATGTACTTTGCTGCTTGATTTTAAATGATAGTCAATCTAGTTCTAGGAGCATTGTGATGTGTGTTGGAATTACATTGTAGTACAAAGTGGCATGTTGAATTGTAGAGGATGTCAAGTTTGCTAAGGTGACTTTGGGGTGCTATGCCATATACTATGTCCCATAGTCTATAATTGGCATTAGCATCTGCTGTGCAATGCACTTTCTGACCAGCAGGCTTAGGGAGGATTTGTTCCTATAAAGTAATGTCTAGTTTGGCATAGGTTTTGGATGTCAGAGTATCAATGTGCAGCCTGAATGTTAAGTGGGAGTGAAGCCAAATTCTTAAAACTAGCGAGAGGCGCGAGAATGGTGTTCGAGTTGGTTCTGATCTGTAGCTCTGTCGTTGGAAGCTTCAGAAATTTTGCTTTAGTCCTAAATACCATCGTTACAGTTTTGACTGTATTTAAAAACAGTTTGTTTTGGGAAATACAGTATTCATGTCTTGTAAAATTAGAACAGAAGACACGGGTGCCCAATGCTACATCAAATTGACAAAACATATATGGTAATGAGTATAAAGTATAAATACTTAACCAAGTTATTACTATTATTAGTTATTTAGTTAAACCCTTTGGCCAAAGCGTCGTAAGCCTGCATACCAAACGTCAAGGTAAACCAAAAATGCAGGTCCTATACTACACTGGGAACCCTTCCTGTTACCTCTGTATGAGGGGAAGGAACTGCAGTGAGTCCTGTCCATTTCAGCAAGTTGCCAGAACCTCCCAAGTTAAAAAGGTGAGGAGGGGCGAGCTCTGGGGGGAGGTGCCACCTACCTCCAGAGACTGTTACCAGTCAGAAATTAATTAACACACATTCCCAGATAGCTCAAATGCCTACACCCACCACATCATGAATATATATTTATGCCAAAATGAGTGCTACTGAGCGTGGCAAATGTATACGTACAACAGAAGACACGGGTGCCCAAGGCTACATCAAATTGACAAAACATATATGGTAATGAGTATAAAGTATAAATACTTGAATAATACTTGTAAAATTAGAGTTGAAGTATGTGTCCAAGGTCAGTGAGGCTAGGACTGTGTGCATATAAGATTGTCATCCGCATACAGTACATGTGCATTGGAAGTTGCCTTACAAGCATAGATCATTAATAAGAACCTGAAAATAGTAGGGGCCCAACAGGTGACATAGAAGGGGCTAGAGTTAGAGCCCAAGATGTATGTATGTCTTTATTTATATAGCGCCATTAATGTACATAGTGCTTCACAGTAGTAATACACGCGACAATCGTATAAATAACAAATAATACAAATAACAGAGATCATGGGATCAATAGTGCTTCAGACATAAAAGTAAAATTTTGGAAGAGGAGTCACTGCTCCGAAGAGCTTACAATCTAATTGGTAGGTAGGAAGAACGTACAGAGACAGTAGGAGGGCGTTCTGGTAAGTGCGGCTGCAGGGGGCCAAGCTTTATGTATCAGGTGTATAGTGTTAGCCACGGAGCTACTTATATGTTTCGTTAAGCAGGTGTGTTTTAAGGTGGGTCTTAAAGGTGGATAGAGAGGGTGCTAGTCTGGTATTGAGGGGAAGAGCATTCCAGAAGTGTAAGGCAGTCAGTGAGAAAGGTTTAAGGTGGGAGAGGGCTTTAGATACAAAGGGGGTAGAGAGAAGACATCCTTGAGCAGAATGCCAGAGTCGGGATGGCGCATAGCGAGAAATTAGGGCTGAGATGTAAGGCGGGGCAGAAGAGTGTAAAGCTTTAAAAGTGAGGAGGAGAATTGAGTGTGATGCGGGATTTGATAAGAAGCCAGGAGAGTGATTTCAGTAGGGGAGACGCCGAGACAGTTTTAGGAAAGAGTAGAGTGATTCTGGCTACAGCGTTTAGGATAGATTGTAGGGGAGACAGGTGAGAGGCAGGAAGGCCGGACAGCAGGAGGTTACAGTAATCGAGACGGGAGAGAATGAGGGCCTTAGTCAGAGTTTTAGTAGTCGAGTAACAGAGGAAAGGGCGTATCTTTGTGATATTGTGGTGGAAAAAGCGACAGGTTTTAGATACGTTTTGAATGTGAGAGAGGAGTTGTGTGACTCCTAGGCAGGGTGCTTGGGCTACTGGGTGAATGATAGTACTTCCAACAGTAATGTGGAAGGAGGTAGTAGGGCCAGGTTTGGGAGGAAGTATGAGGAACTCTGTTTTTGCCATGTCAATACAAATTGGGATCTACCCGATAGGTATGAGTGAAATCAATTTAAAGCATACTCCCCTATTCCAGAGCACTGGAGCTTGTTTAACCAAGATAACCTGATCAACAGCATCAAAAGCCTTTGTAAAATCTAGGACTATT